>NC_039274.1:25590446-25890446 GCF_003368295.1 Carassius auratus
ACACTCCTACACTTGCTCTACGCTCTTCTGTAGCTGGTCATGTCAAACAACATGGCTAAAAACCGTGGGTGATCTGGCTTTTTCTCTTTGTTCCTAAATTGTGGAATTCCCTGTTCTCTGAGATTAGGAATGCAGAATAAGAATAAAGAATAAGTAATTTAAATCGTCCATTAAAATATATTATTTTTATTATAGATTATTTTGTTTTTTATTATATTGTCTTTTTTTGTTTTGTTTTTAACTGCCTGCCCTGTTATGTGTATCTTTTAATGTAATATTTTTATGTAATGTGTTTCAACATGCCACTTTTAAAGGGACTATATATATAATAAGGTTTATTATATTATTATATATTATATTATTTCATTTAGTGAAATTCAAATGTAATGTTTATGAAAAAAAGCTATTTTTAATGATCCACTGATCCACTCTTCTCCCTTATGACACAGAAATGATAATTAGTGATATTGTTGTATGTGGTCCACACTGTTAATAGCTATAGCATCATGTGTCTGGAATGGCAATATGCATAATGATGAGGTTATGCACAATGGTGTTGCTTAAAACATCAGGCTTCAAGTGTTTCAATTAAACAGGTGTCATACTGATGGCAGCAGATAGTTCAATTGGAAATGATTCCAGTTGATGGAATTGCAAATGAAAATTGATTTCTGTTGCATCTACTTGGATGGTAAATGCTATAAAATTTACAAAGCAATACAGGGGTTTGTGGTAAAATTTAACATTTACCTTTTTAAATATTAAATAATATTAGATACTCTAATATGTTTTTGTGTGTAAAAGATTTTTACACACCAACACACACACACACACACACCCCCCCCCCCCAACACACAAAGGATGTTTATCTAGGTGTTTTCACGTGTGATAACCAACCCACATAATTTCCTACCGCTCAGAATGGTCAAAGTGTGCTCTTTGCGGTCAGCTGCAAAATAGGTCTCTGTATGTGCAATGGTCTAACGTTGTGGTTTTTGCACAAAAGCGATAGCAGATCCTCACTTGTTTCTGTTTCAGGATGTGTGTTGTGCTGACCTGATTTCTGTTTATGTGTGTTTGCGCTTGTGCCACCAATGATCTTTTACAATAAATGTACCTACACAAGTGTTGGAGAAAACTGCTGAGACATGCACAAGCTACACAATGCTATTAATAGAAGTGCCACTCTCAGTCCTAGCCTGCTAATATTATAGACATTCATTATGATTTTAAAATACTTTTGTTGTGAGGTAGTTTATTTCTGTGATGTCATAGAAACAGTGAATGATGTTTGTCTGGTGAAAAGTCCAAATTAATTAAATTGATTGCAAATGATTGAGTGCGAAACTCAAACGTTGTGTTTTCTCATTTCACTAACATTAGTTATAGGTGTTTAAAGAGATATTTCACAAAAAGAAAAATCTGTCATTATTGGTTCCAACTTGTATGACTTTCTTTCTTTTGGGGAACACATATGCAAAAGGATATTTTGAAGAAAGTAAAAATGAAAGATGGTGCTTCCATTGACTTCCACTCTATGGTCAGAAAATAGTGAGTAAATAAGCAGAATTTCATTTATGAATTAATTTTAAAGTGAACTATCCCTTTAAGCAGTTTGAACAATGTAGGGAGTCCATCAGTAGCCATCACAAATGATAAACATTATTCACCCATTATCTGCTTTATTAAAGGGATAGTCCACTCAAAAAATGAAAATTCTGTAATTTACAAGAAAATATCCAAACTGTGTGTCATAAATAAGATATTTTGAAAAATTCAGGGTGACCAAAAGAGTTCAGTTCTGAAGCGGTTAACCACTTATGGCCTACCCAAACCAACCACAAAAGCCCCCTCAGACCCCCAAAATTTAACTGTCTATAAAAGTAAACCAACTTACACAAACAAATGACTGTAACCGACAGAGGTTATGTACATTTACTTTATACTGCACATCTTCTAAAATGCAAAACATAAAGATACAAAGCTGTTTGCTGACCTTTTGACCTTTAGATAAAGAATCTGGTTGTTATATTATACAATATGTGACATTTGGTTGCTTATCCATAAACATTCACAGCATTCAACTGATCTGTTTCCACTGTGTATCGAATAACTAGATATAACACAATGTGGTGTCATAGGGTCCCAAAGATCTCATGGATAATAGAGTTCCCTACAGGAATTTCGTTCAGTGTGCATTTTGTAATTTCTCTTTTCAGAACATGAATTAATAAGGATTATCTGTGTTTTGGGGAATGGCGTTTTGTACTGTGTTGACTGCAAGAAGTCCACTAGGTCAAAGACTTGTTCATGGGAAACGTTAATTAGGACGAGGGGGTGTCAAGTTACAAGACCAAGAAGGTTTATATGATTATAACTTCACACGACCAATGAGAACTTGTTTCGTAGTGTGGGTAATTTGCATACATGATGAAATAAATCATATCATATTCTCCTTTTGTCCTCAGGATGGAGACTTCTCTAATGCCAGCTCTCAAGATGTTTGCTCTGCGTGCATATATTCTTATGTCTTGCATATCATGTAAGTAATCTATGCATGTACATATTATCATTTATTTATTTGTTTAGTATTTTTGTGGCTTTTTAGAAATATTTGACAATGTTTTAAATATGTTTTATTACCAATTATAATGACAAAATATCTTGAGTTTAAAAGTTTAACTAAAAAATACATTTAGAAGTATCCGGTACTTTTTTTTTAAATTAATAGGAGCAGCACTCGAGCTGATGTCATGTTTTCAAGCATGATTTCATAATGATCCAAAGAGCATTATGTACTTTGGCAGAAGATTGTCTCTACAAAAGAGTTAACACGATCAGTGTCACAAATGTGCTTATTTGATTAGTGTCAATAACCTTGAAAGATTATTCATTATACATCACAAAAAATAAGATTGTTATTATTCAGTTATTTTCAAACTATTGTTTATTAGATTAATTTACATTAAACTCCCAAATGTCTATTATGCCTCAGATGTACGAACTACATTATATATGTATATTAAAAAAAAGGTAAAATGGTTGACTTTCCTGGACTCATCATGACTTTTTTTCTGTTTATTTCAGGTGCATCTATGATCCCCAGTGTTTTTCAGCCAAACGTCTCAATCACAGCATCTATGGGTGGTTCGGTCATCCTGGAATGCCACACAACCGCCGATCCAGTTGTGGCCTGGTTTTGGCTGAAACAAATCCCAGGACGAAAGTTGAACCCTATAGTTTCCACATATTACAAGGAGATAAAACTTCAAGGAGAAGTTCTCAATGAATCAAGACTTCAATTCAAAGTTGATGACAAGAAATCTACATTAATATTCAACAAGATTAACTCCAGAGATGCTGCCTATTATCACTGTGGTGTGCTACTGTATGAGAAGCTGTACTTTGGAGGGGGAACTTATCTGACAGTTGATGGTGAGTGGAAACTTGGAATGTAAGTTTGATTAAAAGACTTGTTTTATTATTACTGCTACTGTAAAGTATATTATTTTTCATCATAGATGCAAAGCCGGTTAAAATAATTCAGCATCCTGTTTTGGACTCACATCATGTAGGAGACTCAGTGACTCTTCATTGTTCAATATTTGGTGAGAGTTGTTCGGGAGGGCAGAGTGTCTACTGGCTAAGATACAAACCAAGAGAGTCCCATTCAGGAATCATTTACGCTGATGGAGATAGAAAGGATCAGTGTGAGACGATCTCTGTGACTGGATCAACTGTACAGAGCTGTGTGCACAAAGTCCCCAAAAGCCTCGCCAGTGATGAAACGTACTTTTGCAGCGTGGTCACATGTGGAAAGCTAATCGTTGGAAATGGAACTAAATTGATAGCTGATGGTAAAGCATGCTTTTATTGCTCACATACCTCTTTATTCGTAATATCTGTTTCATATTCTGCCAATGGATTTCCTAAATCAGTATTTAGTTTTCCATGAACTTCCAAAATTACGAAATAGAAAATAGGAAATATTTCCATTTGGACTGTTTATATTAAGATTAGAAAATTAATTTTTTCCCCCCCAGTTGTTCCCCAGAAAACAATGGCTTATATCATCACACTGCTTTCTGCTGTATTAGTGATATCACTGATAGTGAATATAATCATGGCGCTGTTATGGAGAAGATCTACACACAGAGGTAAAATTTTATTTAAAATTAACTTAAAAAAGTACAATTTTAAATCTTTGTCTAAAAACATTTAACAAAAATATAAATATTGCCTTAATTATATTATAACCAAAATGAACAGTATACGTGTGTGTGTGTGTGTATATATATTTCTGCATAAATATGACCCAAAATATAATCTGCAAAATGACTTATGTGCTTGAGGCTGTTGTCTTGCTACATGATCCACTTTCTCTCGAGACTCGTTCTCAGACAGATGTCCTGAAGGTTTCCTTTAGAATTTGGTGGTTTAATTTAATTCAGAATTTGTTGTTCAATCAATGATGACAATCTGTTCTTGACAGACCCAAACCATGATACTACTAACACCATGTTTCACAGATGGGATAAGATTCTAATGCCGGCATGCAGTGTTTTCCTTTCTCCAAATATAACGCTTCTCATTTAAACTAAAATGTATATTTTGAACTCATCCATCCAAAAAGCATTTCTCCAGTAGCCCACTGGTTTGTCCACATGACCTTTGGCAAACTGCAGACAGCCAGCAATGTTTTTTTTTTTTTTTTTTGATCAGTGGCTTTCTCCTTGTAACTCTGCCTATCATGGGTGTTAAGTGTTCTCCTGATGGTGGACACATGAACATTAACATTAGCCAATGTGAGAAAGGCCTTTAGCTACTTAGAAGATACCCTGAGGTCCTTTGCAGCTTCGCAGACTATTACACATTTTATTTTTAGAGCGATCTTTGCTGGTAGACCAGATCTGGTGATGGTAATAATTGTAATAATAATTATTAATAATAATAATAATAATAATAATAATAATAATTTTCCTCAATATTAACTCTTTAGAGATGGTTTTGTTTACTTTTATAGTTCAATTCAATTCAAGTTTATTTGTATAGTGCTTTTTACAATACAAATCGTTACAAAGCAACTTTACAGAAAATTATGTTTCTACAATATTTAGTAGTAGCTTATGGTGGTGACTGTCAGTTTGTGCACGTTTGACAGAATTTTTTAGAAAAAATTAATACAAGAGGTAGTCAGCTAGACGATGAACATTATTAATATTATTAATTAATAATTATTATATGATGCAGTCACACATGTAGCAATATTTGTTAGTCTGTTTGTTGATTCAGGGTTAGCATCATCTGAGGTCCTCAGCATCATCTCTTCTCAGGTGTTCTGGATCCAGACTGGAGCTTGTGTAAATCCTAGTTACCACGGGATGTAAATCCTGTTGCGAAAAATAGAAACAAAATAGAGACATCATTAGCATAGCTGCTGATCCAACGAACTAAAATTAGTTTAACCCAAGCTAATGAATAAAAAAGCACGTTTGATCAGATGCAATTACAGTCACAATTTAATAGATACATTATTCGAATGCTTGGCGAAAGAGATGCATTTTTAATCTCGATTTAAACAGAGAGAGTGTGTCTGAACCCCGAACATTATCAGGAAGGCTATTCCAGAGTTTGGGAGCCAAATGTGAAAAAGCTCTACCTGCTTTAGGGGACTTTGCTATCCTAGGATCTACCAAAAGTCCAGCGTTTTGTGACCTTAGGGTGCGTGATGGGTTGTAGCGTGGTAGAAGGCTGGTTAGGTACGCAGGAGCTAAACCATTCAGGGCCTTATAGGTAAGTAATGATAATTTGTAATTGATACGGAACTTAATAGGTAGCCAGTGCAGAGACTGTAAAATTGGGGTAGTATGATCAAATTTTCTTGACCTTGTAAGGACTCTAGCTGCTGCATTTTGGACTACCTGTAGCTTGTTTATAGTCTGATGAGCAACAACAACTATTTTTCTGAGGTCCTTGGATATCTATTTTGTTTGTGCGATGATATACACTTCCACAAACATGATCAAACTTTGATAGATCCATGTTCTTTGAATGTAACAGGGCACACACTGACACCTGAGCCATCCCACTGATTTAAAACACCTCTTAACAGATGGACTCTAATTTCGCTTTCAAATTAACTGCTAATCCTAGACACTCACATTTTTTGACACTCACAGATATGTAATATGGGTTCTATTTGTCAACTTTCAGGATTTACATGAAAACCAGATAATCTTTTGCGTCATATTAATGCAGAAATATAGAAAATTCAGCACTGTATATTCACTTTTATTATTTTATCATCATATCACCTTTATGTTACATTCTGAAGGTGTTGACCATGTACAGTCTACAGCCCAGGTAAGCTTTATACTTTTACATTATATGTAGCTATGGGGGAAAGAGCACTAACTTTACCTGTCAAATAAAAATTATAATCATGAATCATTTAATACATTTATAAACCATTCAGAACATTATATTATGTTACATAGAGTATTATATATTTTATATATATATATATATATATATATATATATATATATATATATATATATATATAAAACAGTACTAGTATTGTTAAAATTATATCATTCTCTTATTAGGCTGCAGACATAGACTCGGAAAATTATGCATCGCTGCAGTTCTCTCCACACCAGCCTATACGAAAAATGAAAAGCCGTGAAGAGGCAGCCTCTGTCGTCTATGCATCTGTCCGTCAAACAAGAAACATAAAACAAGGATCTCCTCATTCTTAATGCTTGTCAAGTTTTTTTTTTTGGCTATTAATTTTTTAAAAGGACTATCACATTACGTGGTCTCATATGAGCATTGGAACATTCAGTTGCAAGACAATATACTCATTTTTTTTTTTTTTATTGATTAAAATTTATTTTACTATTTTAAACGTTTAAAGTTGACAAAGTGATGGGGGCAAATGTCTGTTACTGTCTTTTGTAGATTTTTTTTAATGTTGTTGTAAAGGGCAATAGGAGTGTGTGGTCATCATGTTATTCAGTGTCTAAATTGTACACATTAAAACATGGAGAAAAAAATATTTGTGTGTTTACAATAACTTACCATTAAATTCAGCACCATGGAGAGGGGCAACATTTTGTAAATGAGGAGAAAAAACAGCTTGCCATAACCGCCCCCCACCCTAAACAAACAACAACAACAACAAATGTATTATTTAAAAAAAAAACAACAACAGTGACCCAAACATTAAAAAAGATATAGTAGATGTAGCATATACATACTAGTATGTAGTATGTGTGCAGCGTTATATTGAAATGTACTACTAGTCACCTCCAGGTGATGGCAGTCAGATGTCATTGCACATAAACACAGATTTACAGATAATACTCTTTATTCACTATATACTGTAGTAACAGCATACAATAGCTTTCATTTAAGAAACTATAATCTTCATACAACACTCCTTCAAATGATTGTTTTCTTCTTCCTTTTTAAGACTGCTCTGATGTTTTAGTATCATCATACCATGTACTTGTCCTACAGTGTTGCAGTCATTTTATATTATAGTTCACATGTCATAAAATATTGTAACATAGTTATTTAGATTTTGCATGGTGTCACCCTAAGCATCTCTTTCATTTCATTAATTTGGCCTTCTGGTAAGATTAGAAGTCTACTAGTTGCAGCTGTTTACATACTATACTTAGCAGCTTACTTCAGGAAAGGGGCAGTAATTTGTGAATGCAGAGAACCAATAGAGTCACATGATGAAGTCATACTGTACCTCAGAGAGCAAATTGATTCATAGACTCAGAACCTCATGTAGACAGAAGTGCAGAAGACCCAGGACGAAGATACAATGAATAATAACATCTACATGATGCTCTTTCTTTTTCTTCATGAAGTCTGTAAGTACAAAACAATGCATCATTCAATCATTCTTTTACTAATCATCTACATGTCATCTTTGAAAATTATGTTAATCGTTTTTTCAACAGGTGAACTCAATTGCAATGTTGCTCATGTGGATCAGGTTTTAACCGTGAAAGAGGGAGGGAATATATTATTACCTTGTCTCATTGTAAATGATCAGTTACACCGAGTACTATGGTATAAACAGGTCCTTGGAGAGAAACCTCTCCTAATAGTGTCATCATATCACCACTCTCAACCAAATGAATTTTCTCCCGACTTGGAAGCAAATCATCGTTTTCATGCAGTGAGAGAGGATTATAGTTTTAATTTAACCATCTTGAGAACCTTGAAATCTGATTCAGGCACGTATTTCTGTGGAGCTGCCTTTGCTAATGTTATTTCCTTCAGCACTGGAACTGTTTTGCTGGTTAAAGGTGAGTGTTATAATATTTAACCTTTCGATGGACGATTCCATTTATTGTCAGTGTTCATTCTTTTTTCCCCCCTTATAGGTGCAGACCTCAAACCTGCTGTTATTCAACAGCCTATGCTTAATGTTATAAAGCCAGGAAGCAATGTGACTTTGCAGTGCTCAGTAGAAGGGAAGATGTGTGAGAATGGAGTGCAACTAGTTTACTGGTACAGACGCAGTTCAGACAGTATCCATCCAGGAATGGTTTATACTCATGGAGACATGAACAATGGGTGTGGGAAGAACTCTGCTGCCTCCTCTCCTATGCAGAGCTGTCTTTATAACCTCCCTAAGATGAATGTTGGTCTCTCTGATGCTGGACTGTACTACTGCGCTGTGGTAACTTGTGATGAAGTTTTATTTGGAAATGGCACGACGTTGGTCATTGAAGGTAAGTGCATTATGTTTGAGTAGTAGTATTTTTTAACAGACACATTTTTAACCGAAGCAACTTGCAAAGTAGAAATATCGTAAACAATTTACTATATAAGAATTATACATAATACCAAGCTTTTATAAGATAGATTAGTCCAAATCCTTTTTCCTGTTGTTATTATTATTATTGTGTTTTTGTTTGCTGAACTTTCTGTATTCAGATGCGTGACATACTTCTGGTTTAGAAACTTCTACTACTTCTGCTACTACCAATATATATGATATATTATACAAAGTCGCTTAATCCTAAGAAACTTTAGCATTTTAGTTTTAAATTTAAATAGATTTTAAATTGGCCAATCCAATCAAATGAACATCAAACATAAATGTCATGCTCTTTATAACCATATCCATGCAGGACTATAATTTACAATCTAATTCAACATGCAATAAGTTATGTACCGTAGTATGTGTAGTACTGTATGTGTTTAAACAGTAACAAATAGTGGGTATTAAACTTAATTTGACAAACTATTTTTGAACCCACTCTCTAAAGTTGCACAATGTTTCTTGTGTTTCAGATGAATTTAATAGCGAGAGGATGCCATATTTTATAATAATTGGCCTTGCATTGATGTGCACAGTCAGTTTTACCATCAATATTTTGCTCTGTATACCATTGAGAAGAAAAGGTAAGACCACGTGTCTTCTTAATTTTTGCAATCTTTCAGTTTAAGCACTATTATTATTATTATTAATATTATTGTCAAACCTAATTCTAAGAAAGAACAGTTATAAAATGCAATACTGGGTTCAAACAAACAGAAGAGTTTAAATCTTCTCATAATGCTTTATTTGACTTCTAACAGATAGAACGCCTCAACAAATCCAGATTACCAATGACGATACAACAATAGTTCAGGTTTGGACAATCAGATGTATAAATAACAGTTAACTCTCGTAAGTTAATATAGAGTGCTGAAAAAAAAAATTAAAGGTCTCCTAATTTTTTCTTGTAGTACCGCAACACAGATGACGTTAACTATGCTGCTCTGAACCTTTCCACTAAAAGAGGTCAGAGAAAAAGGACCTTAGAGGACACAACGTACTCTGTACCGACATTGCGAGACAAGATATGAAACTTATAGCTGCTGATCATTTAAACGTACCATAATATTTATAATATTGAACTCCAGGAGTGCATTAGTAATATTCCATATTTGTGTCTCTAATTATAGTCTGTGCTTATTCTGCATCGTGTTAAACATGTTTTTTTTTTCAAGAAACGTGTTGTGGGTGTTAACATTAGCACTTCTGGGAGCTGACATGAAAAATTATATAAAAGCATAACCACATCCTGTAAAGATGTAACTAGATGTGAAAGCACTGTGTTCATCACCTCGAATAAAATTAGATTTAGGTCAACCTTCTTATTTGGTTATTCATCTCTAACACAATATGGTTACTTTCTCGCTGACAGAGCATGTAATGTTGAATAGTGTAATCCATAATGCAATGCACTTGATTTGACCTTTCATTTGCAGTGTTAAGAATGTAATAGAAAAATATCAAATACAATATTTGAACATATACTTCTTTAATCATTATTTGATCAGACAGATTAATTAAATTCATCAGGATGTTTTTGAGTAAAAAAGGAAATTCACTGTGGAGAAAAAAGAAGGCCGGGACTTGATTTCACAGATCACTAAAAAAATGGTAGAAAAGTGGTAGAAAAAGTTGTAGAAAAGTGTAGGTTTTTATAGTAGTTTCAGGGAAAGACTGGTGATGCTGAACTAAGGAGAGGTTTATTTATTTTCTAATAATAAATTAATATTATTATAAAAAATTTTCCAGGACAATGTGAACCAATTAATAGTGCATTAAAAATGGTCAGTTTTGGTTCTTGTTGACTGGATGTTTTAACAAAATTTGAACTGTTTTAAATATCCAAGATGACAACTGGATGCCATTTGCTGAAACATGCAATATGATGAGGTCATGTGACATTGTAGCATACTACTATTACAAGCAACCAGGTGATGGCAGTGAGGTATCACAAATAGAGAAAAGCAGACAAAAATATACATTTTTATCTTGATTTCCAACATATTATGCTCATGTAAATTCACTTACAGAATATTCTTTCATCATTCATCATGCAAATGCTTTTATATAAAGATTTACAATAGCACTTCAACACTTCATTTGCATTCATTTGAATATTTGAACACACCTGCCATTTATGTTCATAACTCCTCATCCTTTTACAATATAAATGTCATTTCTTTCAGGGTTTAAAATCACGGGTTTGTAGTCCAACTCTTGAAATACTGTAAATGTTAAGCAGTTTCCACTGCAAGAAATTCCAAGTGGATCTTTGTTGTTGTTGCACCACAACTTAATATGTATCAATATCGGTTATGCATTTGTTGTAAAGTGTGATATTTTCATCAAAATCTTTCAAAATTAAAACAAGTTCGTGTTTGTGTGTGTTTGTGTTTGTGAGTCCACATCTATTGGCCCTACTCTGATATGTACTATAAAGGGGAATTTTCCTTTGTCTAATGTAGAAACTGATCAGTGTATCGAGTTTAAACAATGCTAGTTATTTTAAATATGTATAGCGTCATTGATACTTTGTTTAAATCCTGATCTACATTAGAATAGATACTTTACAAATCATTAAAGATTTGATGATAATGTTCCACATCTGTTAGAAGCAGAAGTTAAACAAGGAAATGAGCAATGACATGTTAGCTCAGAGAGCCAATGCAATGATGTGATGATGCTTCCACTCAAAGCAGAGGAAAGGTTTCAGAGAATCTAAGGTTGAGCTCTGAAGGTCATCTGAAAATGTATGTCATTCTGTTCATTGTATGTGTTCTCTTTTATAAACCATGTAAGTACAAAACTTGGTTTCACAAGTTTTTCTTAAACCTTCTTTACTTTTTATTATGTCGCTTATGTTTCAACAAATGTCTTCGCATTATTTACAGCAATGCAATATTCTACAAGTATTCGGCAGACAGAAGATGTAGCAGTTCAAGTAGGCGATGATGTGACATTATACTGCTTTCACCCAAAAGAACAACTGAATAGAGTCATGTGGTTAAAACAGACTCTGGGAGAGAGACCTGTTCTTGTAGCCTCTTCATATCACTGGACTCAAAAAAGTGTACTTTATGATGATTTTGAAAAGTCAAAACGCTTTAGAGTAGATACATTGAGTGGCAGCTTTAATTTGACTATTCAAAAAACGGCAGAATCTGATTCAGCTACATACTTCTGTGCTGTTTCTTTCTCTAATGTTGTCCACTTTGGAGCAGGAACTAATCTAGTGCTTAGAGGTGGGTGATCAATATTTAGACTAACTCTTTATGAAATTTGTAATGTTTTACAGTCTCAAATTCATAATATTTCTTCAGCAGGTTCTAAATCCAACAGGATTCATATTCTACAGCAGCCTCACCCTGAAATAACATCGTCCGGTGGAAATGTAACTCTACTATGTACAATCCAAAATGAACAAGAGAGTTGTGGAGATGATCACAAAGTCTACTGGTTCAAACAGGGTTTAGAAAAATCCCATTCAGGAATCATTTACACTCAAGGAAGTTGTAAAAACAGCTCAATGACTGTTTCTCCTACCAAGAGCTGTGTCTACAGTCTCTCTTTGAGAAACATCAAGCCCTCTGATGATGGGACTTACTACTGTGCTGTGGTCACGTGTAAGGAGATTTTATTTGGAAATGGAATTAATCTGGCTTCTTATGGTAAGTGTATTTAATACAATTTATAACAAGTTGTGTATCTTAAGCAGCCATTTTACCATTGATGACCAAGTTTGAGTTTCTTGTGTGTCATACAATGTCAAGACAAAACCTTTTGACATCTAAAACTGTGTAGTATAACACAGAGAGTACCATAAAGTGTTTAAAACATGTTGTTCATCTGTAATATTGAATTTCTGTTGATGCAAAATTAATCACATGCTTCTTTAATTGCATGCTGTATGCAAGACACAAAATGTGGTGCATTCAAGTTATGTGTTACTTGTTTCAGATGAAGGTAAAGGCCAACACATAAATATCTACGTACTAATTGGCCTTGCAGCACTGCTGACCGCAAGCTTCATCAGTAATATTCTACTTTGTGTGAAAAAGATGAAAGGTAACAGCTCACTTTAATGTATTTATATTAATAATACATCATATTAAATACACAAGGATATACATTAAAATGAAAACATGACCTATTTTTAATTATTCAGAACTATCATGTAAAATGTATTAAAGAAAATTAACATAATGCCTGGAAATGGCATTTCAAAGTACTAAAAATCATATATCATTTTATATTTTAACAGGAAACACATCTCAACCCGTTCATGCTACAGATGATATAGTGTCAAGTGTACAGGTTTGTATTACTTGGACAGATAAAATGATATGTTAAAGGTCAAGTATTTAGACAACTGTGGCTTAGATGATGTACATCACTTAATGGAAACGTTTCTTAAATATATTTATATCTTTTATTTTAGTACCACAGGACCTCCGATTTGAATTATGCTGCCTTAAAATTCCCAAGCCGAAACTCAAGACAGCAGCGAGAGGAGAGTCAAAGGCCGACGGAGTACTCCGGACTGAAATATAAAAACTCTGTATCGTAATACTGAATATGTATAATTGCAAATATTGTTTGCTAAACAGAGCCACTTTAAATACCATATGATAAATCATAATTGAGATTATGTTATGTTCTGAATAAATATTAAACGTAAATGTTTACAGTTAGACTCTTTATTCTGTAAAAATAATCACAGACAACTAGCTCATGCTTACTGTGTTCTCTAATGTTCATGTTGTTCTGCATGTGAATAAAGTGTTATTTGAGCAATATGCCATGTTTTTTCTTCATAAGAAGACAGAAACGGACCCCCGTGCTCTTTGTATTTCTTTTTCAGATACCATTGCTACATGGATGGGGATAAAAACTCACAATTATGCTATTTTTATTTGTTTCGAATGTGAATGGTGATGGGATCTAATTTAATGATTGATAAAACTACACCACAAACCACAAGATCACACCCCCGTTTACACCCCAGTACTGTGGTGAGATTTAATCAGTTGCTCAAAATACACAAACGAGCTTGAGACACTCTTCTTCCATTTGATGTGCATGAGACTGTCTGTCTGCAGTACCTTTAGCCTGTTTGACACCCACTCAGCCCCCTCTCTCCCTCCTCACTGTGTGGCACAAGCTTTACTCATGATTAAAATCAGAGACAGAAGAAAACATTAGTCCCACCCGGAAAAATCTCCAGCAGAAGTCCGGCAGAAAAGTAAGAGAAGATGAAATCAGTCATCAGACTGGAAAGCAGTCAGGCCAAACACGTGAGTCAAACTAAAAGAGGGGCTGTGTGAGTGAATGACATCATATCCTGTTAAGTGAGTTACAGGAAAAACCTGCTTAGTGTAGAGTTAAACCTGCTCCGGTGAACATCAGCGGATCAGCTTTGTATCTTGTATAATTAGATCAAAATACATATTCAATGCACGATTCATACGACACAAATCTTGTAATTATTAATTATTTTGAGTAAAATTATTTTACTTAATTAGTTATTTGGATTTTTTTACATATTGTATTATTGTATTTTGAATTTTAGATTATTGGTTGGTAATATTTTTTATGTTTGTAATAGTAGTATATAGAGCTGTAGCTTAACACCATGCAGTAATGTTATTTTGAATGGTCCCTGTGAAATAAGCACACACTCATGTTGATTGTTATAGTTTATTGGGACTCTACATAGATGTAATGATTTTAATACTGTCCAAACGGTATTTTCTATCCTCTTACCCTAACCCTACCCCTCACACAAACTTTTCAGCATTTGAAGTATTTAAAGTGTTTATTATCTTTTTAAAGCTATTTTAATTAGGAATTATTAAGAAACAGCTCATAAAACACATTTATGTTGCTGAAGCAGTGTAATACCCATGTCATTACACTAATTTGTGTCCACACACACACACACACACACACATGTATAATTAGAATAAGTGACAAATATATATTTAAAAAAATTAAACGTAATAAATGTAACAAAGTGAAAATGGATCAGCACCTTTGCTCTCAGTGTGAGCATGAACATGCATCATGGTTTAAGTAGTTTCCACCCGCAACACAAGACCCATTTATTTTTTCTTTCACAACTCTTGCTGCATCAAAGCCACACACACAGGCACACACACGCACACACAAAATCACCAACCTTTGTCTTCACATTACTTTCCATTACCAAAAAAACACAAATAGCCCACCCTACTTCTACAGAGAGAAAGAGAGAAAAAATATTATCTGAGATCTTACTGGACAGTTTTACTAGTTACATATCACTAAAGATATTTATTCATGTATGTCCCCAGTTATTGTGTTTGCATAAAAATATTATAAACAAATATTAAACTATTTTTTTTTATCAAATTGTTTTCTTCCAGTTAGCATAAGTTTTGTATTTAATTCTGGAACTAATTGGTCATAGGCCTCACTGATCTGATCTTATGCGCTTCAGTCAGAGTGAATTTAACCAATATTATCCACGAATAATGCTTATTTTTACTTAAAAACTGATGTGCATAAGCTCGTATCAATGAAGCATACAACCAATCAGTTCCAAAAAGAAATACAATTGCTAATTAAAAGAAATAAAAAATTATTGAATTCAAGATAAAGATAAAATGGCATGAGAGTGTTACAAGCCGGGGCCGGTTGACCACAACACCTATTTAAGTATATGATTTCCAGCACAAGCATAAGTGTTAAATAAGAGCATAATAAAATATGTACGGTGCATAGATTTCATCATAGCTCATGTAAATCTTAAATTTTAAAACTTAAAAATTTTAATTATACTTATTCTGCTCCCCCTGCTGATGAAAACAGGAAGAACTGACAAGAAGAGCAAAATAACACTATTCGAATTAGAATATTGCACAACAGATATGAAATTGATTGTAAGTGTTTGAAGTTTTTTGTGGTTACTTTGATATATTTATATATATTTGATTTGTTCCATAACTTCAGTATAAACAATCGATGCTAGAGTTTGCTTTATATAGTTATGGACAGTTTCTATTTTATCACACCAATAACACTGAAAGTTTATTCCTCAAAAATATGTACATATATAATATTTTGTTTAGTGATATGTTTTTAATTATCTTTAAAGAGGTAATATATATATATATATATTATCTGTATTAAACATGTAATATATACTTAATATATACATAGAACATCTGACAAATGCATAAGGATATGCCATATTTTATAATGATTATTTTCATTATTGTTTTTAATATTATGTGTTATTTAGCATTACAGTGGAAAACAGAGCAGAGAGATCACCAGCCTCATTTAAGAGTTCACAGTGCAGACTGTTGATCTCTGTGTTGTGTTTGTGGTCAGTGCATGAAAGTCACAACAGAATGGAAAGATCAAGCTGTCTTCAGTAGGGCTCAATCTTAGTGGTCAAAAGTTTCCACAGCGTCTGACGTTGCTAAAAAAAGAGAAGGTGTCAAAAGCAGTCACATGCATTTACAGCAGCTTAGACTTAGTTCATTGCTACCACTTGTGAAAGCCTGAGGGGTGAAACTACAAAGGCATTTGATTTCAAGTGTAACATTTGTTCTCATAGGACACTGCTTTAGTTAAAAAATAATAACAAAAAGTTAAACAACGCAAAGGACACTGCTCTGTTTGAACAAAGGTTTACAGTTTTTAAAAGTACAGTTTAACTTGCTCATGCAAACTCATGTTGAACCTTAACTTCTGATGTGCATGTTTATCAGTTTATTGTTTGTGTAAATTATAATTCAGATCAAAATGCTGCTGTCTTAGTGTGATTTGTCTGTCTATGGCAGGACAAAAATAGACATGAAATACAGAAAAATGCGTGCGTAAAAGGTTTTAATTTAAATTTAAATTTTAAATTAAAAGACAAAGTATAATATGTAATACACAAATAAAATTGAAAATAATAATAATGTCATAAGGTTTCATGTTCAGGCAAAGAGGTCCAACCTCAAACTCACACAATCGGATAAGCCAACGTTTAGATAGCACCACAGAGCCACGGTGTTTCAAAATTACCTACTAATAGTTAATGTTACTTAAAGTTGACATTATGTAAAGTTGTCTCAGTATGAACTGTAATAAAAGACTTTAACATATTTATTATGTAGCAAGTATTTTAAAAAGTCCTTTAACACTGAAAAACGCACTGAAAACTGCACACACTTCACCTTTAAGTTGAGGTGCAGGAGCTTTATTTATCAAAAGCTAAGTTAAGTAATAAGATAGATTCAAACCACAGACCCATTCAATATTTAAAAACATAAAAATGTCATATACTGTATTTACAAATATACAAATTATGTATATTGGTGATTAGTTCTATTGCATAATGAAGAGGTGATAAAGGATGTATCAACACTGGCCCATTAATGAAAGCTAATCAAAGTTGATCATAAGTAATGTCATGTACTATATAATGATATCATGTTGCATTTATTTATTATAACCCTATTTATGGTGCATCAAAATATGATAATGCTTTTTATGCTAACAAATCTGCACGACATCCAAGTGTTGTGTAATTTCAGGACCATGGACAGGGATTTTCTGTGTCAAAGGTTGCAGTGCATTTTTATTTACATTTGGCCTGAATCAAACTACTAATAAAAAAAAATAATAATAAACATTTGTTAGAGGATGATAGTTAAATCTCTCCCAATTTAACTTTATTTGTCCATGTAGTTTGTACAGTATGTAAATTCATGTTTTACCATAATTTTTGTTTGATAAAATAAAATGCACTTTTCTTGAAAAAAGGGAAATGATATATGAATATCCTACAATTAATATTTTAAATGGATTTCCATTTTTGTCTTCTTAATCGATTTAATGTGTGGGTTGAAAGCTCTGCACATAAAACTGTGTCAAGTTCAGGAAATGGGCGATGATTTGCTGACGAACAGAATCATGTCATCTTAAGGTATCTTAAGTGTATGGAACAGTTTACCCTATGTGAGCTACTTTTTTTTTTGAGCCTGAGCACAGAATGATCTGGATGACGATAAAATGGACAGACAACTTTGTGTGACGATCTTCCTCTTATATGAATTCTGTAAGTGCCATTTCAATAATATTCATATAAATTTAACAAACAAGGCTAAAGCTTTTCTAAAGATCATCAAAATGTTACAAATTATATTTGTAATCTATTAACAGTTATAATATATGGAGACATTATACAACTGGACCCAGTTGTATCAGTTCATGAAGGAGATCCTGTGGTTTTGTCCTGCCTTTTAACAACGAAACAATTAAGTATGGCACTGTGGTACAAGCAAGTCACTGGAGAAGAACCACGTCTCATTGCTTCCTCTGTTCTCCATTCATCAGAAAGCCAATTTCACAATCAATTTAACAGCAGTCATTTTGAAGTGTTAAGAGGGACTGGTAGTTTTAATCTGAGAATTGTGAACACTTTACAATCAGATTGTGGCACGTACTACTGTGCTTTCTCTTTCTCTAATATCATTACATTTGGAAATGGAACACATCTGGCTATTAAAGGTGAGTTAGTGTATGCCTGTTACATATTAATTATTTTATTATGATAAATGGGGAAAAAACTGTTGTTTATACAAAACATCATCCATTCTAGGAGCACAAATCAGCAAACCCACGAGTCTAAAGCTGCCCAAGATTGAATTAGTTAAGTCAGGGATAAATGTTCCTCTGCAATGTTCAATCCAAAATGAGTTAGAAAGACATGGAAATGAAAGTGAAAGTGAAAATCGTCTCTACTGGTTCAAACACGGATCAGGAGAATCTCCTCCAGGATCTATTTATGTTCATGGAAACACAAGTGATGGATGTGTGGGCAGATCTGAAGCTGACTGTCTTTCACCGACCTGCATTTACAACCTCCCAAGGAAAATGTTCAGTTCCTCACAAACGGGAACTTACTGTGCACTGGCCACATGTGGGGAGATTTTATTCGGAAATGTTTCTAAACACAGTCCTGGTAAGTGTGAGCATTTTATTATCTTTACTACTTATATTTGGAAATTTCTTTAATTGTGTAATATATGTAATATTATTTCAGGTCACTTTTTGAACATAATATTGACAATGTGAGAAAAACGTAAAAAAAGATTTTTAAAATATATTTTTGATATTTTATTTTGTTTTATTTTAACTTTTCCAAAATACCTGTGTGATTTATTTATTTATTGCTTTAGACAACTTTGAGAGTCAGAACATGCTATTATTCATTCAAATCGGCCTTGCAGCACTGTTGGCAATAAGTTTTACCATCAACATTCTACTTTGTTGCATGAGGAAAAATGGTAAGCATTTATATGAATTTATACAGTCTTCTATTAAAGAGCCTAATTTATATTATTATTCTATATTGTAAAAAATTGCCTTATAAATAGTGTATTAGAAATGTACTGTAATAGTAAATTTCTTAATCAACTATTCTGTAATATTTGAATTTTCTTTTTTGGCCATATGTGAGCAATGACTATTCTTTCTTTTAAAATTGAATTCACAAACTGTTAAATCTCTATTCAAAACAGGGAGAAAATCTCAACAGATACAGACTACTAATGAGGATGATGGGTTAATAAATAAGGTAATTATAAAAAAAAGAAAGAAAAAGAAACCATTGATAAGGCCTTTGATAAAGCATCTATAATGTGTAATATGACAAAATATGACTGTAATATGTAATCTGACTATTGTAATGTTTTTTTTATTTTATTTTTTATTTTAGAACATGGAGATTACTTACAGTACTGTGCAAATGAGTTCAGTGAGAGTGAAGAGAGAGAGAGCCGTCCTGAGGACACACTGTATTCTGGTTTAGCATGTCAACAGCAAAGCTGAAAGATATTTAAATATTTAAATTATATATATATATATATATATATATATATATATATATATATATATATATATATATATATATATATATATATATATATATATATATATATATATATATAATTATACAAATATAAGTATTGGTACTTAAGAAAATCTATTTTATTTAGATTTTCTGCCACTAGTATAGCGACATAAAACTGCAAAAGCACACTAAACAATGTACAGAGAATGTCATCATAAATATTGAATAAATATTGAAATATTGAAAATATCAAATGACCTGCTATTCTCCAGAAACCATTTATTTTTGTACATATTTAATTTTGTACATATGTTTGTATGTGTGTGAGGCCATATAGACAAAAAAGGTGAATAAATATGCCTTAGAAAATAAAGATATAGTACAACATTCTTTTAATTTCATTTTCTCACAAATTACTGTGGCAACAGTAACGCCACAAAAACACTTTTCTCAGCCTTCAACACATTTTCCCCAATACATCACTATATGAATCAATGAATGTTGAAAGACATTGAAATAATGACATAATAGTACAATATTTTGCTAATATATTGCAGTATTTCACCATTGCTGTATATAAGAAGTATTTGAAGATGAAAAAAACCCTTGTTCATCACTGCCATTATATTTATATGATTTTAATGAAAACATGTCCTTTTAGAAGTCTCACACAAAGAAATGTTGTGTTGCACAATCAACAATTAATACAAACAAGCAAACTATACTGACTGAGTCAACAAATAAAAAAAATAAAACTGACATTACCTTCTCAATGCATAGATGCTTGTTCAGATTAAGTGTCTGTTTCATGAGTCTTGATTAACTTTCAAAATGAGAAAAGTAATTGATCTAAATAAACAGATCTAAACTAACTGATCATGAGCTAACTTCCAAAAACCACAAGGTGGTAGCAGAGATTATAAGTGCAAAGGGCCCACATGAACTTAGTAACATTTATAGGTTTGCTAGTATCTATCTAGTTTATAATCAATGCCAGATTTGATGTATAGTCAGAGATCAATAAAGTCTCATTCAGATAATTTAGTATCCAATACATACATTTGAGAAAATAGGGGTGAACACAGTGGCTATGTGGTAAATAAATGAGGCCATTAGATTTGATATAACACAAGATATGCTAAAGGACAACTTCTAGGAACTCTCCAAAAACAGTGCTGACATTAACAGATAACATCTTTACATCATATCGAAATCACACAAAGGAATAATTTGACATTGAATCATTAATTACATCTTTAATGGCTAAGGAAACTGAAGCTTGTGTATGAAAATTAATTTAGCGGTACATGCAAAATGCTTACATAGCCACTGTACCTTTGAATTTGTCTTGATAAACAAAATACATTTCCAGAAAATAATGCATATAGCACGTTTGTTTGTATTTTAGCATAGTGCATGACTGTAATCTGTGGTTGCAAGTGTGGTGAATAAAGAACTGTGTCAGGCCCAGGAAATGGCTGATAGGTGAACAGAATCATGTGACAGTGCCCTACTTCAAGGTGTATGTTATACAACCTTATGAGACTGGGTTGTAACTTGATGATTGTCTCCGCCTGAAGAAGAAAATGGAGAAACAACTTTGTGTGATGGTCTTACTCTTAACTGAAGTGTGTGAGTGTGTACATTTCAATAATTCAAATTATATGTGTTCATCAATTCCATTCAATATTGTTCTACCAGAAAGACTTGGGAGATAGAGGAATGTACGAAGCATACATTTATTGACAGCTCAGCGAGCACAATTATAAATTTCTTTGGCGGAAGGCCCCGTCCATGGTTCGTAATCCGAGGGTAGCGAATCTGCATTTCCTGCCTGAAGACGAAGGCAGGGGCGCAGCAGACCCCCCTGGAAGGTAAGGACAGGACCATCCTGGTGGTGGTGGGGAGGGTGGAGGTTGTTGTCGCGTTGGCATCTGCGAACTCAAACATGTGTAAGTACGATCTTTTATACAGGAGTATAAAGACGTGATTGGATAATGATGAAGGTAATTAGTGACGAAGTGATTGAGTCTTCCTGGCAGAACTTAGGCTAAAGCTTCCATTTCTGATGTCATTGTTTCAGATCATTGCTTTTTGTTGTTTTAATTGACCTACAGTGTTAATTCTTTTACAGTGGAGGTGGGGCCGTTGTATTGGACCCAGTTGTATCAGTTCATGAAGGAGATCCTGTGGTTTTGTCCTGCGTTTTAACAACGAAACAATTAAGTATGGCACTGTGGTACAAGCATGTCTCATTGCTTCCTCTGTTCTCCATTCATCAGAAAGCCAATTCCACAATGTATTTGACAGCAATCATTTTGATGTGTTAAGAGGGACTGGTAGTTTTAATCTGAGAATTGTGAACACTGTAGAGTCAGATTGTGGCACGTACTACTGTGCTTTCTCTGTCTCTAATATCATTACATTTGGAAATGGCACACATCTGGCTATTAAAGGTGAGTCAGTGCATGCCAGTTTCATATTAATGTTTTTATTAATGATATGGAAAAAAAACAGCTATTTATAAAAAAAATCCATTCTAGGAGCACAAATCAGCAAACCCACAAGTCTATAGTTGCCCAAGATTGAATTAGTTAAATCAGGGTTAAATGTTTCTCTGTAATGTTCAATCCAAAAATCCTAAATACTTGCATATTCAATCCTTGATGTATAGAAAATATTACTCCTCATGGTATATATATATATATATATATATATGAAGAATTCAGATGCAAAAGCCTCTAAGAGCCATCTGATTTTTATCAAGCTCCTATGCTTAAGTTGAGTCATTTTACTTTAATTGCAATGTGCAGGTCCTTTTCCAGACTATTAAAGTGAAATAACTGAACATAAATATAGGAGCCTGATAAAAATCCTAATTTTAGATGAAAATTTCAGATGGCTCTTAGAGGCTTTTGCATCTGAACTCTTCATATATATATATATATATATATATATATATATATATATATATATATATATATATATATATATATATATATATATATATATATATATATATATATATATATATATATATATTTATATTTATATAAAGCACAAAACATTAATATTTCAGTTAAAAGCACATTTTTTTTTTACATTTATAACTTACAGTATATATATACAGTATATAGTCATGATCAATTTAAAATGTGAATATAACAAAGTCTTTTTCTATTTAAAAAACAAACTAATGGATGTGTTGTTGATACATCTGTTCAAATCTGACCAGATGAAGGCATGTTACAAAAACTTTGGATTCAGTTTTGCTCTGTTACCTTTCTGCCCTTTTCTCAGGAAAGAAAATTCATGAACAAAGCTGTAAGTAAAGCAATGGGAAATCAGAATCCTAGTCAGAGGAGCAAACACAGAGCATATATGTATATATATATATTTTATTCAAATATAGATGATGTATAATAGGAGATAGATATAGATATAGAAGTCAAATTTCACATCTCACATTTCATAACCAGTTTTTTATTTTATTTCAAGTCTTCTAAATGTTAAAGACGTTTGTGAAACACTGTATAATGTACAGTAGTGGTGACATCAGCCTGAAACAGAACCAAAGTTAACAATGAGACATTGTTTTAATATCATGATTTTGGACATACTGACTAATTAAAATATAAATGGGAAAAACTAATTTAATGCAGTATTTAAGCATTTCCACTTTATATATATATATATATATATATATATATATATATATATATATATATATATATATATATATATATATATATATATATATATATATATATTGGCATAAAGCATACTTAACATTAAGCTCTGAGAGCAAGAATATGGGCTTACCATTGATTTATCCAGCACAATGTAGGGGATTCCATCTTGAATGAACAATAAGAATCAATGTTGCACTGCACTGAAACTGATATTGATTTTACTATTATGACTTGAAGGGTGATAAAGCATGTACATCTTACCTTTTTGCCAGTGCATGTGCAACTGTGAACCCAGAATTATGATCACAATCACAGATAAACAGTTTGCAGATGCTAAAACTAGGGTAATTGTGCTCCATGGTTTATCTTTAGATATGAAAAAGACAACATCATTTTTCAAAGATATTAATTATGCAGCAACATCATGAGCCCATGATTATAATTATTATTATTTATTTAGTAAAATTAATGGATACCTGGACTAGGCAAATCAGGTTTTCTTGCATCTCCAAACAGTATCTGTCCACATGCAGCCACAGCGCAGTAGTAAATCCCAGCATCAGAGTGATTGAGGTTTCTCTTGGGCAGGCTGTAGATACATTTGTGTGCAGTAGAGTTCACATCAGAGCTCCTCTCACATTGAGCGTTCCTGCGCTCCTGAGTGAATATCATTCCTGGAGGAGATTCTCCAGATTCACGTCTGAACCAGTAGACGTTGTGTTCTCCTGCACAGCTCTGAGTGAGGACAGTGCACTGAAGTCCCACTGCAGAGTCTTCTGGATGCACTGGATCTAGCACAGCTGTCTGATGGTCAGACTGCATGTTCAGGTGTCTGCCTAAAAACACAATAAACAACAACGACATGATTGTCATTTGACCAGACACAATGTGCTACAATACATGTACCACAGTAAAATGCAAGAAAACATTCTGTTTACCTTTAACAATGAGATCTGTGGCTTGCCCAAATGTGAACTTGTATATATATTTAATATAATAGTATGTTGCAGTGTCTGATTCTTCTACATTTGTGATGCTTAGATTAAAACTGCCAGCATCTTTTGTTACAAAAAAGCGATTATGTTTGTCAAAGTCATTTTCAATAACGGCAGGTAAAGCTAGATATGATGAAGTGATTAAAAGGGGTTTCTCTCCAGCTCTTTGTTTGACCCAAGCAACAGTGGTTCTTGACTCTTTTGAAAAAATACAGGTGAAGTTAACTCTGTCTCCAGCTTGAACAATCTTCAGATGATTCTGAGTCACGATGTTTCCATTATCTGAGCTGCCTAGAAATGTAATAAGAGAGCAGTTAGCATTTCCTGCTGTACAGATTTGTTCAGACACATTGAAAACAAGTATGATGTCTATACATTTTTTTGTTTTTGTTTTAGCTCATTTAGTCTAAGTGTCTGAAATTAACAGAATAAAAAAAATAGAAACTTACACTTTAAAAGGTAAAGCATTAGTATAAAAAAATGCTGCATCATTTTTTTTCACATCAGCTCCAAACAAGTTAAATCATCTAGAGGGAAAAAATAAAAATAAAATAAATAATTATTGCTATTCTGCATTATTATAAAATTATGCAGTTTAGTTTGTCACATAATTCCTATAATTTTTTTTTTTTACATTTTACAATAAGGATCATTAGTCAACATTAGTTAACTACTTTAGTTAACTTGAACTAAGCATGAATAATACTTCTACAGCTTTTATTAATCTAAATGTAAATTTCAACAATTACTAATGCATTATAAAAATTCAAAACTTGTGCTCGTTAACATTGCCATTAGTTAATACACTGTGAATTAATGTACTAACAAGGAATGACTGTATTTTCATTAATGTTAACAAAGATGAATAAATACTGTAATAAATGTATTGTTCATTGTTTGTTCATGTTAATTAGAGATAGAGTGCACTTTATTGTCCTTTTCAGGAAATTTGTTTTTGACTCAGCTGCAGTAGTACATAACATTCACACACACAACACACGCCAAATAATAATTAAAAAGATACATATAATTTAAATATCTTTCAGCTTTACTGTTGACATGCTAAACCAGAATACAGTGTGTCCTCAGGACGGCTCTCTCTCTTCACTCTCACTGAACTCACTTGTACAGTACTGTAAGATACTAGATATATATATTATTGCTGGACAATGATATTATTTAAAAAAATTTAATTGCGATTAATCGCACGATGGTTTGCTATTAATAATTTAGTTATGCACAAAACTAATAATGCACTCAAAAGTAGTGTTTTGTTCTGTTATCTGTCTTTAGTTGCTGGATTATATTTGTAGCAATAGCTAAAAATACATTGTCCGGGTCAAAATGATCCATTTTTCTTTTATGAATTCTAGAATTTCAAGAATTCATTTGGACAACTTTTAAAGTTTTTTGCTCCAACAGATTCCAGATTTTCAAATAGTTGTATCTCAGCCAAATATTGTTAGTCCGATCTTAATAAACCATTCATACATCAATGGAAAGTTTATTTATTCAGATTTCAGATGATGTATAAATTTCCAGGGTCACATTTGGTTTGCAAACACTTTTAGACAGCAGTTTTCCTTTTACATAGTAGCAGTTAAAATATTTATTGTAAATCTTAAATTATAACAGTAATTAAATTTAGTATAAAACAAGCAGAAAAATCTGTCATTGCCAGTACATTAACGTTTTTTATAGAAAATATTTTAATTTTTGTTATAGAAAAACAAGTGAAGTGACATTCAGCCAAGTATGGTGACCCATACTCAGAATTTGTGCTCTGCATTTAACCCATCCGAAATGCACACACACAGAGCAGTGAACACACACACACACTGTGAGCACACACCCAGAGCAGTGGGCAGCCATTTATGCTACGGCGCCCGGGGAGCAGTTGGGGGTTCGATGCCTTGCTCAAGGGCACCTAAGTCATGGTATTGAAGGTGGAGAGAGAGCTGTTCGTGCACTACCCCCACCCACAATTCCGTCCGGCCCGAGACTAGAACTCACAACCCTTCGATTGGGAGTCCAACCCTCTAACCATTAGGCCACGACTTCCCACGAGTTCAGTGCCTTGATCATAACATTATAACAGGCATCTTCCTATCAGAGTCCTGAACGATCGTGGGACCCATCGCAGCAGAGTGCAGCGCGGGACAACACTTGATGGGCGGGTAGAGACTTGTGTGTGCGGGATCTGGGAGAATAATTAGAGTATCCTCAAACTAGGCAATCTTTACCCCCAAAGCCTGGTTTGTTTGTGCTAACGGCACGGGAGTGCAGATCTTCTGATACTGAACATGCTGCATGATTTCGTGAATATTTCTGAGGAGCAAAAACGATAGATGTGTACAGCAATATATTGTGAGATGGCCGTGTGTTGCTGCGTTCTATACGACTCCAAATAAACCACAAAGTTAACAAAACAATGCACTCCACTATGCTAAACAAGTGCTTCTCTGCTGTACTCGTACTATCGTAAACTTCCTATTTCCCATTTATGAAGTTGTGATTATGAGGTTGTTGCATTATTTTCTGTTAAAAATAGCACACACACATTACAATAACTACATCTTTCTATTTAAAATATCAATATATACAGGTAAAAATATTTTTTGTAATGGTTGCCCTTACAAAGTGGTACTCTATAACATTTCCCTGATGGCAAAAGTTTATACATTGGAAATAAAACATGGCTAGGATCACTCACTATTGTTTGTGCATTCTTAAGAAACTGCGACTCATTAATTAATTGAAGTGATCTGTACCTACTCTCTTATACCTGTAACTTTCATTGCAGTTTTAACAAGATGTGCAAGCTGCGATTTTAATTAGACTGAAAGGTTGCCATACCAAGCTTGCATCCAATAGTTTAATAGACTACCTAAGACTGCTTGATAAAATAGTTAAATAATTCTCAGATTTACAACAAACAACCCAAGTCTTCTTAAAAAAAAACAACCATTGTTGGAACTTAAAACAGAGTTTATTAACCTGATAACTGTCACTCATGTTTTTGAAGATAGACTTGAATGTGCATGATACAAACCTAAATTTTTATATTTCATGACTGAAAACATTTTGTAACATGATTTTGATGTGCCATTTACATGGTAATGCAATGTCTGATTTTAAAATGGGTTTTGAAGGATGAATTTTGAGATTTTATGTTTTCAAGTGATATATAACTTCTGATGATTTCTAAAATGTGATAGAGAAAAAGGCAACGAGGAAGTCTTTTTTTTTAAACAAAGGTCAAAGCTCCTTTTGTAATGTAGATTTCTGAGGGTGCACTCTTGTCATAAATTGATCTATTACTTTTTCTACATAATGTTTAACAAAAAATATTGGTATAATATATATTTGGGAGTCTTAGACCTTTCCAACGATATATAGTTTGCCAAGATTAGATTAAATTTGATTATAATATAGGATAGTCAACGTAGGCGGGGTGACATTTAACAGGTTAATGTGGGCTAGTAATACATAAACTAACATTAACTAATGGAACCTTAAAAAAAAAAAAAAAAAAAAAAAAAAAAAAAAAAAAAAAAAATATATATATATATATATATATATATATATATATATACATGATCAAAAATGTATTAATTTACATAGTATTTTGTAAAATAATGCAAGTCTTTGTTTTCTACATTGTTGTGTCATAGAGAAATAGAGATAGTTACCTAAATAAATCTCCTCTTCTTCTTTGTACTGGTTGACTGAATGAATAACCCTTCTCCTATAAATATTTTGACAGAGCTGGATTTACTTGATTATAGTAAATGAAAAGATTGGATTCAAGTGTAAAAAAAGAAAAGAAAAAAAAGGACCAACTCATTATGCAACTCAACCAAACTAAAGTGTGAGGATACTGTATCTGCGGCATGAACTACATTAAAGACGCCCCACTACGAATGCCTTTGATGTGAAAAAAGAAAAAAACACACACCACATGTAACATAAGCAGTCCTTTCATCTAAAGCACACAAACAAACTTACAAATGTCCTTTAAAATTTCGAGTCCTTTCGACAGACAGTGTCGTAAAACTTAAAACATTTTTTTTTACATATTCATAAAACTAGTATAGAATGTTAATGTAGAATTGAACTGTTTTGTCGAACCTTGGTTACATGGGATTCAAACCAGAGCTCCTCACCTCTCAAGTATGTTTCTGTACTACCGAACAAACCTACTGTCTATGAAAACCCATAGATATGAAGCTGGATATGTGGGATGATAACATTCAAAAGCATACATTTTCAAATCTCCCAGTATATTAATATTGTTTTGATGTAATAACATGATATTCTTTTTAGTTTGTGAAAGATGCCTTGAGAATGCACATTTCCTGTGTTTAAACTGACAGGTGCTTGCACTGGGGCCCAAATACCACAAAGCACAGACTCCTCCACGAAGTCACCATATGTCCATGTAAGAATATGTTAGGTCAACTAGAGGAGAAAAGAAAGTATATAATTTCCTGTAGAACAGACTGAGAACAGCTGTGATGAATATCAGCAGAGAAACATTTAACTTTAGACATGACTGGAAAATTAAGTAACTTTCCATTTAGAATTTAGAATGCTTCAGAATTCCCCTGAATACATTGAAATTCTTAAGCATTCTAAATTCTAAATCAAAAGTTACTTTATATAATATATATAGATAGGGTGTATACAATATATATATATGCAGTTTATTAATTTTTTTTCAAGTTTTGTAGATTAATATAAAATATTTTGATCCGATGAAGAATTCTCCAAATATGTATGAGTGCAAACTGTAACAATTTTACTTGCAAGATGTTATTGTGAACCTCTGTGCTTCTGTATGTGTATGTTTGCATGCATGATTGTGCACAGTGTGGTTTGAGCATTTTCCAACCACAGGACTGACCCACTGATGAGTTTCACATCTATCAATGATTACTGCTGGGTGACAAACACATCGTAAAAATAGTAAAAGTTTATTTAAACACTACAAACACCTTATGTGCTCAACTGGGCTTACAAGTTAAAATGTGTGCATTTAACAGGACACAAATTAATTTCCCATTTTACTATTCTGTGTATTTAAATGAACATGCTTTATTAACTTTAATAAAATATAAACATAAAATATTAAATAATCATAAAATTGTAACATTTTCATTTAGGATAATGGAGGCAATAAAATAATAGTGGGAAATAGCGGTAATCTTTAATGTTTTTAGCTGTGTTCAAAGAGGACATAATTTAAAAAGAAAGTGACACAGCCAAGTATGGTGACCCATACTCAGAATTTATTTATGTTTATTTATTTGAATCATTACTGTCAGGGAAATACAGGATTCAGTAGCAGGTAACAGATTTATTATGCCCTCACTGAGCAAATACATCACAAATCACAAATCAGACCAAAGTCATGACAATTACATGCAAGTTAATATATTAGCTATTTAGTTTTTGATTCATGGACCACAAGGGTATCACCATATAGGCCAATAAATATACTTCTGCAACTTTCTCTTTAATGTTTATGTGAAAATATTGCTAACACTATATTCTAGACACATGAGAGGTATATACTGACAATAATTAAAGGGGGGGTGAAAAGCTCGTTTTCACTCAATATCCTGTTAATCTTGAGTACCTATAGAGTAGTACTGCATCCTTCATAACTCCAAAAAGTCTTTAGTTTTATAATATTCATAAGAGACAGATAGTCTGTACCAATTTTTCCTGGAAAAACACGACCGGCTGGAGGCATGAATCAAGAGCGCGAGTAAGCTTTTGCGTTGAGAGCATTTGGAAGCTGAGACATTACCGTGAGGAAAAAAACATCCAAAACAAACCATGGCTAACAGTCAGATTCAGCGTATATTTATGATCCAGAATCAGATCCAGAGGCTGAAATTTAACAAGAGCAGCATCAGCAATCAGTCTCTATGTGGTATGTACTGAAACTGTATATATTTGCTTAGCGGTTTTGGAAAATGTTCCAAAGTTCCACTTTGTCGTCTTTTTTTTTTTAAGCTGTACATGTGGAAAGTGCAGTTTGATGACAACATCGCATGTTGTTTACTTGATGTGCTTACGCACCTATAGCTAAGTTAACAACACAGAGATATTTGAAGCAGTTTTACTCACCGCATGCGGTTCCAACACACGATCGTGACGCTTTTTCGTTGGGACTGCATTATCCTTAAGAAATAAACGATGTGCAAATCCGCCGTCAAACTGGGCCTTGTTTGTAAAACAAGCATCTTCGAAATGCAGGGAACAAACAAATACACTTGCACAACTCCGTTGATGCTCTGTAAAAATAAACAGATTTTACCAGATTTTTTTTGGTAATCTGTGCAGGGTTGTCTTGCCCTGGCAACCAAAAACACACTTCTTTTGTGACATTTCGTGACGCGCTCGCTCTGATCAGTGATTGTCTGTGCTCAGCCTCACTATACGGGAGCGCGCGCTCTTCCGGCAGAAGTGTCCTTACGACCCATATAAGGAAATTCCGCTCCATCTAATGTCACACAGACCCATACTCGAAAAAAACTTTCCGAAACTTGTGACAAACCGGAAGGAGTATTTTTGGAACAAAAATACTCCTTCAAACGTACACCTTAATTTTTGAAACTTTGTCCATGTTTAGCATGGGAATCCAACTCTTTAACAGTGTAAAAAACTCAGTGTGCATGAAATACCATTTCACCCCCCCCTTTAATGTAGTTGTCATGAGTAAATATAATCAGCATGTGATTTTGCAGTAGTAGAGTAGTACAATGTATAATCTAACTACCTTATTTTAAAGCATTAGTCTGCCAAACTAGAAAACTATGCATTAATCACAATTGTCAAATTTCAGTACCACGGACAGGGATTAATTACAAAGAAAAAGCCAGTAACACAATGAATTAAACTTTTAAAAATTAGTTTTGTGTAATTAAGAGATTAAAATGTCTGTCTGTTTTATCAAATTAATGCACTTTTTTGTGTACAACTGAGAATTGAATTTTAAAATGTATCTTTTTCTCTTGTGCTTATATTGAATTATCTTGTATATTTTTTCTGGGTCTTCTAGAGGCGCTGGACTTTTGTTGAAAGCTCAAAGCACTATAATACATAGCATGTCTGTCTTCATCCTAGAACAACTATGATATTATATTCAGTCAAATATATTGCCAATAAAGACTGCACATTTATATTGAATTGTAAGTAACATATGGTATAAAACACATTAAATATTTAACTGCTTACCTTTAAGTGAACAGTCTGAATATTCTGAGTCCCATCTTAAATAACAACAAGAATTGGAACACATAACTGCGCTGTCATTGAAGAATGTTGATTTGGTCACATATTAGAGAAATGTTAAGCAGTAATTCCTACCTTTCCATCTCTACATGCACAATTATGTGCCCAGAAATATGATCACAATCACTGATAAACAGTTTAAAATTCCTATAACCAGAGTAGTTATAATCTATGATGTCTGAAAAACTTAATTAAAAATTAAAGTAATGTCACATTTTCAACCACAACAGATATTGCCTGATATGATGACGCAATCAAAACGGGTTTCTTTCCAGCTCTTTGGTTGACCCAAGCAGCAGTGGCAGTGTAAAAATACAAATGAAGTTAACAACACTGTGTCCAGCTTGAACAATCTTCAGGTGATTCTGAGTCTCGACATCTGCATTATCTGAGCTGCCTAGAAAAATTAACAATTAAATGTCATGCTTGAGTTAATGGATAGTATTGCTTGCTGTAGAATTGCTTCATTGTGCAACACAAAAATATAATTACTTAAATTTTGAAAAAAAAAAATATATATACTGTATAAGGAGTCCTTACTAGAACCAAGAAGTATGACCATATTAGCCCTGTTCTGTCAACACTGCACTCCCTATCAAGCATCATATAGATTTTAAAATCTTGCTTATTACTTATAAAGCCCCGAGGTTTATAAGTAATAAGGTTTAGCACCTCAGTATTTGAACCAGCTCTTGTTACATTATAATCCTCCACGTCCGCTGCGTTCTCAAAACTCATTATGTGAACATAATTCCATAACTTATTTCTGTCACCGATAGAGTTTTGTTTCCTTGCCGCTGTCGCCTCTGGCTTGCTTAGTTGGGGTCACTTCATCTACAGCGATATCATTGACTTGATTGCAAATGATTGCACAGATACTATTTAAACTGAACTGAGATGATGACATCACTGAATTCAGTGATGAACTGCCTTTAACTGTCATGTTGCATTATTGACACACTGTTTCCCTATTTAATGTTGTTCAGTCACTTTGTCACAATCTTTTTTGTTTAAAGCGCTATATGAATAATGGTGGCTTGACTTTGGGTTCTGAGACCCTCTGTGGGCCTGGTGTGGGAAGTGCGAGCCTCCTGGGCTTAACTTGTTAACTGTGGCCCGCCCTGGGCCGGACGTGGGAACAGCAATCCTCTTTGGGCTTAACTTGGGGTTGGGAGGCTTCTCTTGGCTAGAGGTGCAAACTGAAGCCCTCTCTTGGATTAATTTGGGAACAGGAGGCCTATCTGGGTTAACTTGGGAAAAGGAGACCTCTCTGGGCACAACTTGGGTCTGTAGTCCTCTTTGGGCTGGACGTGGAAACTGGATCCATTTCTGGAGTGTACTTAGGGGTTGGAGCCGACACTGGAGCAGACTTGTGGGCTTGAGCTAATAGCCTCTTCCTCATTAGATTCCTCCCCTGGTTTGAGGTGAGGGAGAAAGCACCTGTCAGCTGAGGGCATGGGAGTGAATTTAAAAGAACTGGTAAGTTCACAGCTTGTACAATCTTGTGGTCTTGATTTCTGAAAATGTATCTTGTAAATTTATGGATTCTAAACAGAAACCTTTGAATACTTGAACCTTTCAATTTAAGTAAAATTTATTGATATCTCACATGTGCATATACTGAATTGTCTTATGATTTTCTTTTTCTGGGTCTTCTAGTGGTGGAGGGTTTTTGTTGAAGGCTCAAAGCTGCATAATTCACAATATCTGCATCATCGGTCTGATATTAAACAGTAATTATGATACATTATATGTAATATATTGCTTAAAAACATAATATTTAGCGTAATCTTTAGATTGATAGCAGTGCTTAACTTCATTGGGAAAATATTTTTATTGCACTGGATTCAGAATAAGTCATTTAGCTTACCATCAGTTGACTATGTTGAGTGTTGTGTGTTGGGTCTTGCATGTTGTGTGTTAAAAGGTAACAGTGGCAGGTTGCTGATCATGCTTAGTTTGATCAATGATGCCCAGCCATAATCCTACCTAGATGCACCGTGTTTTGTGTACTATAAGGAATTAGGCACATTTGAATGCTGCATGTTACTATGTTGAATAACAGTCAGAATTGGTGATACAACAAATTAAATCTGCTACAGTAAATGGGTTTTAAATTACATTAAAATGCCAAAACACTTGCGCCTTGACTGTTGAGGACTAAGGGCTATGACACAGAGTCAGGCTTAAACAGATTCATTTTGTCCATATAAGGAGAAGATCTGATGTTAAACAATAGTTCCAGTCAGAGGCCACAGTGTATGACATCATTTCCTGTAGAGTGACTGACAGGAAGAAGCTGCTCAGTACAGACTCATAACTTCTGTGGTGAACATCAGCGGAGAAACATTTAAGTTTAACACTGACATTAACGCAATAAAACAGTATTAACCATATATTATATTATTTTATATGATATTACAATAAAATATTAGAAGTATTAATTTGGATCAATATGCTATTTAACCTGTAATTTTCCAAAATACATGTACAGCGTAAATATACCCAATTCAGCTGTAGCAAGTTACACAAGATATGTAGAAGTTATAAATAAGTATTAATGAGTCATAAGTAAATAAGAGTGTCTGTTTACACCTCTGTGCATACTTTTGCAAGAGTGATTTGCACACAACATGGTTTGATCATTTTCCAACCACAGGACTGACCCACTGGCTTGTTTTCACACCTTTCTCTCAAAACCACACACGCACCATTGCCATAAAAACAAAAGAGCAAATAAATAAATAAATTCTTGCCTCCATTATTGGAATAAAATAACCCTTCCATGTGTAAATTTTTGTCAGAACCTATTCCATAATTTTAATTAAAAATCAGCAAAACCTTTAAACTTCCGCTCTGTGTATGTTTATTGGTCTGGCTAGTGACAAGTACTGTAATATGGCACCAATTACAAACACAGTATAATATATAATGAGTCTCTTAAAACAGGTTTACATGCATGCAATGTATATAAAAAAATTTAATTATAAACATTTGTTTTCTTAAAAAATAGATTAAAATTTTCCTCATTTCTAAATGATTTGTAAACATCTTGTGCTAAGCAGTTCAAAGAATTAATCTCTCTAAACCCCTCCTTTCTGTGAGCCCTCACTGATTGGCCAGATGCCGCAGTCCTTTGTGATTGGTCCAGAGCCTAGAGAGATTGCCTCTGGATTGGTCTACCACGTACAGTATGTGTTGGAGATGAAACGCTTATTGACATCAGGGCCGACCTGTGGCATAGGTGACATAGGCAGTTGCCTAGGGTGCAAAATGACTGTTTTTTTTTTTTTTTTTGTAAGTGTGTCCCTCAGTGTTTGGAATTACGGCGTTTAAAAGAACGGCGTTAGGTAACGACGTTATTTTTTCACTAACGGGGTAATCTAACTAATTACTTTTCCCGTCGTTACAACGCCGTTAACGTTACTAAACGTCAAATGCGGTGCGTTACTATGCATTGATTTAATAAACTATGTAATCCGAACGCATCCCTGCCGGCTCACACAGCGAGTGAGGAGGTGGGTTAAAAACGAGATAAGCGATTATGATTGGCTAAGGCAGAGTCATGTGTTTCATGGTAGCCAATCAGAGCCAGTGTTTTTACACACATGCCGACACACGCGCCAGCGCCAGCGGCGCCGAACACACACACACACACACACGCAACAGCTACACAGAGATTCGTTCTGCAGCAGCAGAAATGGCGAGTCAGGAGCAATCTAGAGATATAAGCGCTACTTCAAATTCATTGCGGTCAAAGGCAAGAACGTGCATGTAATGTGTACATGTAATGTGATACACCCGCATCTACAAAGTGGCCAAAAACACTTTTCTTACAAAGATAATACTTGTTGACGTGCAATAAATATTGAAAGTTATGTACGAACACCTGTCTGTTCTATTCATTTCAACTGACTTGAAAACTGCTAAAAAAAAAAAAAATCTTTGCCATATTGCAACTTTTTTTTTTTTTTTTTTTACAGTAACGCAAATAGTTACTTTCCCTGGTAAAGAGTTACTTTTAATATAGAGTAATTTAGTTACTAACTCAGTTACTTTTTGGAAAAAGTAGTGAGTATAACTAATTACTTTTTTAAAGTAACGTTCCCAACAGTGCTTGTGACCATCGTGCACTCCTACACCCATATATTATGCTAAATAATTTCTGACAGTAAATATAATATAAGTACTGATCGTTCATCAAACTTATCAAAATAATGTTTTAAAATCAAGATTTTACAACATGTCATATTGGACTAATTTACACACTTTCTGCATCATGACATAATTATAATACATCATCATAACACATCAATTATGCATGGCGCATGCAATTTGCATTTTTTGTGCTTTTAGAACATCTTAACTGGCAACACTGGCACCGTGGAACATGTTTGCTTGAGTTAACTGCTTATTTAGATTTGACTTTATTTTCTTTAAATAAATACATTTTATTGTTTTAATTTAATTTACATTACCGCTTGATTTTAATTCACCAAAAATTGTCTAAATGTCTTTTGAAAAAGACCATGACTAGGATTATAATCTAGCATTAAAAAAAAAAAAATCTTGCCTAGGGCCCCAACAGAACCTGAGCGGGCCCTGATTGCCATGATGGAATGACAGCCCTGTAGACTTGTCAAAACATAGAAAAGATGGTATCGATTGTACCTTCCAATTTGAGCCAGAGTCTGATAATGAAACAGTTGAACTGGTTGATCGAAAATAGACTGATTCACAGGCAAGACAGGAAGACGTTTCCCATTGGTATGTGTCAAGTATTAACAAGTTTGTAGTAATTATAAGATGTGATAAAACAAATTTACTCTCACAGTGTAGGATACAGCGTCTTCTCCACATGATGTTAACTACCCAAAAATGTCACTGTTTGTGGGTGGGCAAGTTTGTGACTTAGAATGTGGGCAGACATTATGCAAATGTTTTACTTTGTGAGGTAGAGACGTAACAGAATACGATTCGGATTCCTGAGGACTCTTTTTTTTTTTTTTTTTGACAGACAATAACTTTATTTATTATGCTCTTTTGGGTTCACAACTTTGCATATAGTTTATGTTCACATGCAGTTACATGACACATTGCATGAAAGGTAATATTTGAAAAGGCATAATAGAGGCACTTTAAGGTGATGAGTAGACTGAAGTTGGGCTCAGGTTGCTATGGTGTGGGATGTAACCCAGTGTTTTCCATACATTGATTTATTTGTGGCAACCCGCCACAATATCAAACCTGACCATCACAAATATATTTTCCAAAAGGCTTAGACTTCGTTGAATAAACATGAGCACTGCACGTTTCAAAATAAAAACAGGGTGTAAGTGTTTTTATATCACTGTATCTCTAACTAATTTTCGATGTCCTTTTTATTTAATCTTGCCTGTAATGCCTGATAAAGCAGCGTTTGTGAGCTCAGTGTTGCTGTGTGTACAGGCCGTAACCAAAACCTCTATTTCTGGATCACTGCTATACAAAGAGACGCTTGGCAGCCAGACAAGACATAGTTTTAACTTTCTAGCTAATGTAATTAAGTTTGTTTATGTTGTTGCCGTTGAAACCAAATTTAGACCCTTTTAGTGCTGATGTCACAATTTTGTCACAGAGTTAGCTGGAGGCAAAGCAAAGGGATAACTGGAGGAAAACAATACAAACCAGCACAGAATCAGCTACATAAGGAGCTAAAAATGTCATCTTTGAGTGTCAGAATTGATGGAGTACAGGCTCCAATTCGAAATTTTATCACATACCTGTTGGCCACCACTGAAGTCCACTATATGGAGAAAATTTCTAGAATGTTTTCCCCTGAACCCTTCATTTCTTAAAAGTATATTATCAGGAATTTTTTTTCTGGAATTAAACTAATCTTTTAATTACAAAGGAGTCATGCATTTTGATTTGTACCTGGTTCCTTGTAGATTTATGCTGCCTTAGTATGTTGACCATTCCAGGTTTGACTCACTGAGTTAGTACTGAACTAGTTAGTGAATTCCAATAAACCATAATAAGAGCCGTTTTGTTTGTGACTTTTCAACAAATCAATTGAATGATTCATTGAGTCACATAACAGATGGTCATTGAACGCTGCCTTTTGGAGGAAATTTAATTTGAAATATCTAGTAAACACATTCAAAAGACTTTTGGTCATCAGATACAAAAGACTCGATTGGGATTTGTCAAAATCCCCATCGCTATTTATAAATGTATTAAAATAGCAGATTGTCAGATAATTATTACTGTAAGTAGCCATATAAATATATAAATAAATATGCAACACTACAAATAAGATTAAAACTCTGGCATTGGTTAGTTTTTTTTTTTTTTTTGCAGAGAAAAATCCTTTGCATGTCAATTACCTCTAGTACAATCAGTAAATAAATTATTGCAATCACACTGTATCGGCATCTGCTGTCTTTTCACACTGACTCACAGAAGACTAGTCTATTTGACTTTACTGGAATGAAATGCAAGAATATAATCCACTCCTTTCAAATTCACTTCTCAGAGAATATCTATCACAAAACAAATAAAGATGCAAATGAATTTATTTATTTACATTTAGCTGATGCTTCTATCCAAAGTGATTTACAGTTGCTATATATGTTAGAGGTCGCACGCCTCTGGAGCAACTAAGGGTTGAGTGTCTTGCCTCAGGTACACATTGGTGTCTCACAGTGGATTCAAACCCGGATCTTTCATACCAAAGGCATGTGTCTTATCCACTGCGCCAACACCACCCAAATTGGTGGAGAATACCACCACCCAAACTTAAGGAGAATAATATTATAGTTTTAATTCATATATTTGCTTTTTAACTGGCTTGGAGTTAAATTTTCTGGAATAACCCAACAAGAGCCTACTCTTGAATTTAAATCTATCAGCCACATGGCATTCAAACTGCAGTCCACAGACACTGGTAGAGCTTGAGATTTTGCTTACTTAATGCTGTCTTTACACTACTAAGATGGCACAGATGCATTAAAAGCAATTAAATAAGACCTAGTTATGGAAATAAAACCATGTTGTGATTTATACGTCATTCAAGTGTGTACTCTCTGATTAAAATAATCCTTAAACTATTGATGAAAGAAAATACACAATACACAGTATTTTGCCATTTGAAGCAGAAAATCCCAAGAAAATGTATTATTATGTATTTAAAGAATGTACATTATAATTTTAACACAACACACCTTAACTCACCACTAAGAACACACAATCAGAATTTCACGTTTTGGTGACATATCATATGTTAACCAGTCTCCACAAAGAACAATCTTTTAATAATCTGTAAATCATTTTATTTCAGCATAGACAACATGAGTCTCCACGCCACTCATATTTCTCCCAGGTGACCTGTTCAACTTCTTTGCAAAACTTACTGGTGCACAGTGCAAGTCTATATCTTGATGCTGAAGGAAAAAAAATAATTATATATATATATATATATATATATATATATATATATATATATAGTGATGTCCAGCGGCCACAGATGTGCTGAACTCATTAAAAACGGGGTGTCTCTATAATTCATACTAATTTTTGACATATGCAACCGTCTATTTTTTTTTCTTTTCTTTCATGCTACAGTGGTTCTCTAATTTTGATCTCTGCGTTTTCCACAAAATAAAGGTTTTTGTTGCAATACCAGTATTTATGTATTATTCTCTAATTTTGATCTCTACTGTAAATTTATTTTTATTGTGATAAAATAAATGAATAAATAAATATATGAAAAAATACCTTTTGCAAGTAATTGTGCATCTCTTCATCAAGACCCTGAAAATGGGCATCTAAGAAAAACAAGAAAATCAATCATTATTACAATCCCAGGGCACTTGTTTTGTTAAGATCTAAATTTTAAAGGTTTATTGTATATTTTAGTGTGTATTTAAAGTTGTTAACATGCCCTTCTGCTTGTTTCTGTCCCTCAGTCTGAGTAAGACTATAATCACAAATACAGTGGGAAGGAAAAGAAAAAAGCCACTCAGAATCAGTGTCAGTGTATAATAGAGATGGCAGGATCTCAAAGATTCTTCAGCTGCCCCTGTTAAAACCATTCAGAAACAAAGAGAACAAGATCATTGCAAGCTAGAAATAAAAAATGCAATGAATGTGTGCCAAATTTTAGTGCTAAATTGTAATGTATGACACATACCACAATCCACAGTTGCAATATCCTCTTCAGAATGATTAGTCTCTTTAAAGATAAAATAGAATACAAAGTAATTAATGGTAACTGAATAGTAACAACACGGAATATGAAAATATTTGGAATTATAATAGATACTGAGGGAATGAAGTTTTAAAAATTACCATTTACTACCACTAACTGTGTTTTGTCGTGAAACATCATGTGGTTTGTCAAAAAGCTTCCACAGTAAAAAATTCCAGAGTCAGAGATGTCCACTTTTACAATCTTCAAGGAAGAAAATGTTCTGTTCACTGACATCTCTATGTGATTGAAAAATTTTACAGAAAAAAAAAATCACTGAAACATTTCTTAATAACTACTTTTCAATTCCACGAAGAAAAAAACAGGGTAACAATTATTTGTAACAACATAACGGTGAGTAAATTTTTGATTGAACAATCCCATTAAAACTCTGAGGGAATTGAATATGTAAGTACATAATCATTAGCTAAATATATTAAGATAAAAATTAAATGACAATGTAATGGCAAATTATTAATTTAAACAGATTTTATAGAACATTAACTTTATTATAGCATATAGTACAGTATAAGTATATAGTAGCTATACATATTAATGTATATTTATTCAATTCATGGCAAACACTGTCATTCTGTCATTGTCCCAAATTCTATAGCAAAAATTATAAAAGTATATTTACCTATTAAAAAGAGCATCAAAGTATGTTTCGAAGACAAATTCATGTTTACATTCCAGTCAAATCAGCTCAACTGAGAAGAATTAAATTCAGCTTTATTTATTTGAAGTGGGTGTGGCTTTTACACTGTACATGCGCCCATCTGCATTAAAGCAGACTATAATATGTACTGTACAGAACTAGAGTGTCATCTAAAGTTGAAATTGTAATGTTAAAAAGTAATACAATTATGTTAATAAACTTACTTCTTATATATCTTGATTTTTTCCCCTTTCATAAAACTTCTGATCTAGATAGTTAAATAGTTGTCCATTATTTTGAATCTTCTAAAATCAGTCCAATAATGTATGATGTAAGACAAATTTAATTTGTTATTCATTGCATATTCCATTCAAATGTAGAAGTGTAATGGCACATTGCTGCTGGGGCGACAACAACAAAACTAACGTTTTATCTTTTATTTTTTATTGTGCATATAAACAGGAAATTCATAATGAGGAGTGCAATACCTGTAAGAAAAATATATATGTGTAGGTACCAGCTAAATAACAAAATTGTGCACAGTAAGTGAAATCTGTGAATAAATTATGTTTTAGAGGATCATTAAATAAGTTGTAATTAGCGTATTAACCTTTTTTTTAATTTATTTATTTTTAATTTTTTTTATTAGATGCATTTAAGGTGAGCATGGCGAGTGTAGACCAACCACCCCTCAAACCGCACGACTGTGTTTGAGCAAAAGCAGCCTTTTGTCAAATAAAGTGTCAGGGGTTAGAAACAAAGAATCATTTCCTGTAGGGAGTGACAGGAAATAGCAGTTCAGTGCAGAATGAGTCCTGGTGAGGTGAACTTCAGCAGACCAACACACAAAGATTGAGCTTTAGTTCAGTTTTTAGATTAGCAATAGTTACATTTTTTTTGTCTACCATTACATTAGTGATAACTGTTATATGCGGTTGGTCTACACTGCACAAAAATGTAAATTTCCACCTTTATTTGTATACGCTTCATACAATACTGATTGTGTCAAAGCAGTTTTACAGGGTCAAACAGGGAAATAGTTAGTCAATAATGCAAGAGGTCAATAACAAAGAATAATTTTTCAGCTAAATTCAGTTCTATGATGAATCAGTGATGCCATCATCCAGTGCAGCTCTCTCGAATAGTGTCTGTGCAATCAGTCAAGCATCCGTAACTAAGCAAGACAAAGGTGACAGTAGCAAGAAAACATAACTACATCGGTGACAGAAATGGAGAAAGTAAAAATTGGGTGTAACCAGGTTCAATCAATAGGCTACTGGTCCTCTGGCCAGAAAGGTTACAACACAGGCCAGTTGAGCAGAAAAACAAAATGTTGTTTATTTAAGTAGGCCTATGTATGTTGTGTCCTCTCTCAAAAATAAAAGATGTAAAGTATGACTTCACAACATGTAAACCATCGAAACATTGTTTTGTGACACATTTATTTCCAAACACTTTTATTTTTTTATTTTTTTTTGTCACAACTCAAAAATCAAGCAGTTTTATCAACCAGTACAAAATTACTTTTTCTCTGTTGTCTGATGTTGGTAAAAGCAGCAGCATGACACCTTATACACTTGTGGTTTTGGACTATGAGCCCTGCCAAAAAAGAAAGAAAGAAAGAAAAAAAAACAACAACGGCCAAACTGCAGTCACCCACTAAGATCAAAAATGGAAAGAATGAGATACCTCGCACCTCTGTGGTTGAAACTTTCCACTGAGCCTCTTATGATTGTATGATTAAAGCGTGAGAGTGGCTGACTAAACTGCAACTCAAGTGATTTTTGACCTTCTCATGTTTTAGGCTAATGGCATTATAATAGGCCTACAGTGTGGTGTAACAATTTCACTCTCTTACAACCGCTATTGTATATATATCTATCTATCTATATATCTATCTATATATCTATATATATATATATCTATATCTATATCTATATCTATATATATATATATATATATATATATATATATATATATATATATATATAGAATATATAATATATATAAACTTGTTATCATTTATAAATCAGGTTATTATTAATGAATTATTCTAATCAAAGACAGGTGGATGTGTTCTGTTGAAACACACCTTGACATAAGTATGATTTCAGCACCATGGACAGAGACACACATTTTTGGGTTACATTTCACGCTTTATAGTTATAGTTTTTTTTTTTTTTTTTTTTTTTTACAGGAATAGTTCACCTCAACAAAATTTGCACCACAATGTCTCAACACTCATATTCAAATGCAAATTTTCAGTTTCACCCAGCAGATTTGGTTAATTTGCACTTTGTGTCCTACAAAGCACATGAAAGCTCCCAGAGCACATAAATAAGTAGTAAAGTTATGGAGTGGAGGATTTGACTTAACTAATTTTTCTTTTATTTTCAGAAAGCACATGGCTATGATGTCAAACTGATACTTTTTTATCTTGTCTGCCATACTTTTGTGTCCCAATGGCACATGCAAAAGTTTGAGGGGTTAATTATTTTTTTTTTATAACAAGCCTTAACATCAACAAATGGCAAATAAACTTCTCAGCTAAATGTACAATAATTAGGTGAATACAGTGGTTATGTGGATAGTTAGACAGACCCACAGACAGACAGGTATGCTGAGGGGTTAATTACATCTGAAGGGTAATTATAAAGACATATATTAAATAAAACCGGTCACTGTAAAAGACACAGTGAGAGAGAACACAACTATTGGGTTAATGAGGCCAATGTTAAGAAGCTTTTTTGTGTAGGTTGTTTATGTAAAATGAATGAAAAGCAAGAATACCTTACTCATAAAATAATGCTTATATCAAATGTTCATTTGTATTTAAGCATACTGCATGATTTGTGGTTTCAATTGTGGTGTTTGCAGAACTGTGTCAGGCCGAGGAATTGGTTGATAGTGCTAACTGAACAGAATCATATGACAGTACTTTACTTCATCCCAACAGAACATTTAAGCATGAAACTGTGGTACAAGCAAGTCACTGGAGAAGAACCACATCTCATGGCTTCCTCCCTTCTCCAGTCATTGCAAAACCAATATCACAAAGAATTTGACAGCAATCATTTAAATGCTGTATGTGGGATTGACAGTTTTAATCTGACAACTGTGAACACACACTTCTGGATTATTGCAGTGCTCTATTTCTTGGCCTGCCCCAATATTAAAATCTTAGCTCTCAACTCCACCATGTGTTCTGCTTACATTACTTCTCTACTGCATGATCTTGACTGATTACCCCGTGATATAATGTATTCACTTTGGGATATTACTTCCAACATGGAAGGCATTAAACAGTTTTGCACCATCATGTTTTTCCAATCTTCTCCACCCTTACTCCCCTGCCCGGTCCATTAGATCCTTTGTCCATACCTCAGGTTTTCCACTGTGTGTGAAAGGTCATTTAGTGTCAATGGACCTCATTTATGAAATGAACGTATGACAAAAAAAAAAAATAATAATAAAGAAATAAAGAAATGCACTCTATATATTATGCGCATATATATATATAAATTTTTATATTTTGCCTTTTGGACTCATGGCAAAAACATACCTGAGGGCACTTTTTCATGATACATGAAATACGTACCAATAAGTACATATCAATGCAGTTTCCAAAAGAAATGTACACTGAAGTGACCTCAGGAACTTCTGACTCCAAAGGAGGAAGTGGAGGCATCCGTGTGAACCACAGCATGCCTGGAGATCTGCACAGAGGAATGCAAGATCTGACCACGGGGTGAGGGTTTGGTGACAAGCTGGTGTTACTTGGACTCAGTGAGTGGCGCTTGTACGTCCACCTCAGGACTTGGACATAAATCCAGTACTGAAGCATAAGCAACAGGCTGAGCGGTGTAAGTGACGCTGTGGCCACCAGATGCCCCAGGCAGTGAATAGGGCCTTTATTGACATTCTCGAACAGCCCACTGCTGCCATCTTGCGAAGGAGGAGGATGAGTGAGGTCCGGTGCTTGGCTGTCCACAAGCAAGGGATGGGTAGAAGTGACAGTTTTTAAAGACTCTCACCTCTGTCGTTCTTTATCCACTAGGACTCATAGTAGTTTTGAAGTTCAGTTGTTTTTACTCGCTTTGGACAACCAGTGGTTTTTGCAAGTATATATAGGCCACCTCATGGAAATAAGGACTTTCTTAATGAATTTTCTGAATTCATGGGGGAAATTGTCACCAATCATGATAAAATCCTAATCTTGGGCCGTTCAAGTGACAAATTATCCTCCATGTACATACATCTCAGTGCTAATCAGGATATCAATTCAAATCTTTCTGAGTTAATAATAAAAAAAAAAAATAGCCAAATAAGCCAAATATCCTATTTTCCACTGTTGAATTGGTAGAAGCAGCACTCCAAATATCATTAACTGATTATCATTAACAAGTAACTGAAAAATTTCCTTCGGTTAAAAAAGCACTTATTCATGCTTAAAATAAATCTAAACAACATATTACTACTATATAAATTCTCTCTCAACCCTTATTGTTTCTTCTTGTGATTCTCAAACATCACAATATGACCATACACATATACATTTATTGTAATTTAAAAGATGCAAATGAAGAACATTTTATTTCCAGAAAAGAACACACAGTCTAACAACATACATGCATGAATCCACAAAAAAACATGGGCACACAAACACACACTACCTTTCTTTCCCACAATTATCCTTACTATGCCGAACAAATTCTAATGTCTAACAATATAGAGTACAAAGCCTAAATAGCGCAGTATTTAAACATTAAATTGCATTTAAATATGGTCACCTTTAGCGATCATTTTGCAATTCATATTTTGATGAGATTGTTAACTACACCCATTTTATGGAAAAATCCTAGACATGATCCTAATAAGCATTATAGCATTATAGATGAATTTACTGAAAACAAAAATCACAGTGGTGTCAGCAGTGAAAAATTAATTGCACTTTACATTACCGAACTGTACTTTGAATTTAATTTCAGATAAAGAAAATCAATCAACTAAAAATGGAGTAGAAATTACTGAAATTATTCTGACAAATTAAATGGATTGGGTCCAATGTTTTGTTACAAGATAATAATGAAAACATGTAAACATTGTAGAAGTTATATGCACATCTAAACCTGTGAATGTCACTGGTGTGATCTAACTTGTGCGTACAGAGACTGGTCCTGACTGATCTTTGCTTTGGCTCTTCTAGTCTTCAGAGGTTTCTGACCAAAACTAATGGCTGCATAATTCAGGGTGTCTTCATTCTAATATTAAAAGAGAAAAATGACATGATATGGCATAATATAAACCAAAAGTCCTAACATTTTAATATTTGAAACTTTATTATTATAATTTTTTTTAAAAGTACTATATTTAATATTAAATTGAGAAAAAAGATTGCTGTAAATGCAGTCAGCAGTCCTTTCTATATTTAAGATCTCATACAGAAGAAAATAATGTACTTACTCGACTCTCTTGAGATGCAGGCACTTTGGAAAAATAAGACTCTTGTCATTATAAATGGCCATCATATGTAGTTTTTAGTCTGTCAAATTTTGCATTAATATAATAAATTATTTTATTCAAAAAGTCTTACCTTTACTGTCACCCCTGCATAGTTTTATTCCCAGAAAAACAACAAGAGCCAAAAATATGATGTTTAAAATTCCAAGAGCAAGAAGAGATAGATTCACACCAACACTCTCTGAAACAAAGTCAAAAATGAATTTTAATTTCTTAGATATTATTTCTTTTTTTATTTTATTTATAAGATCAGTTCATTCCAACGTACTCCGCTATATGAATCAAATTATTTTGAAAGATGAAAGATCAAACCAAGCCAATTTAAACCAGGCATTTCACCTTCATCTTACCTCTAAAATTTAGTTCAGTTCCTTTTCCAAACAGTATCTCTCCACACGCGGCCACAGCACAGTAGTAAATCCCAGCATCAGAGTGACTGACGTTGCTCTTGAAGAGATTGTAGACACAGCTCTGTGTTTGAGATCCAGTCCTGTTCTCACACAGACCATTTCTCTCTCCTTCTGTGTAAAGGACTCCTTGAGACTCTCCCAAGCTTTGCCTGAACCAGTAGACACTGTGTTCTCCTGCACAGCTCTCAGTGAAGATGTTGCACTGCAAACTCACAGAATCCCCAGGATGAAGTGTGTCTATTGAAGACTGCTGAAGAGTTAGGTGTTTGTCCACAGCTGCATCTTGACAGGCGACATAAGTTAGAAAGAAATGTTAAAGACAAAAACAAAAAGTCAGTTACCTCCAACCAAACAAAGCTAACATAAGCAGGGAAACATACCTTTGACAAGTAATCTGGTTCCTGCACCCATTTCAACGGTGTAATATGATGAGACTACACAGTAATATGTTGCAGAGTCTGAAGGTTTTGTCTTTAAAATAGTCAGATTAAAATGATCATCTCCTTTAATAACATTAAAACGATTTGTTTTATCAAAGTCCTCATTCCAACTGGGTTGTTGTTTTAAATATAAAGATACAATCTGTATGTTTTTTCTATCAGCTGTCTGTTTAAACCATGCTGTTGTCCCTTGCAGAAGCTTTGAAAAGTTGCAAGTGAGGTTCACATCTTCTCCGGCTTGAACTATTTTTAAATGATCCTCCTGAACAACTTCTGCATTAGAGGAGCAGACTGAAAAACAAAGCACACAACAGGCAACTTTTAAGCTAAGTGTTAAAGCTAAGTTATGTAGTGTCAAATAAGTTGTAAATTAATAGAATTGTTAAAAGACATTTTACCTATTGTTGAGGAGAGTGAAACAATTAAATAATATCTCATGAACAATCGTCTTCCAAAATGATCCTTGTGCTTTGAATTGCCCTGTAAAAGTGAATGGTGAGCACACTATCAATCCATTAAGACAGGATAAAGAATAATGGTAGATAATAGATTAGACTATACTGCAGTCTTACCATGTGTCCATCGGCCTCTGCTCCAAACAACTGATGCATATATGCACTTTCACCTTAGCTTTTATGCTTTCACACCCCTTGCCACATCAAAATGTCTAAAAAAAAATTCTAACCCAACCATTTTTCCGTTGCTCCAAAAAACATTTCTCATTCATTAATACACACGTTATACAAACTACTGTTTAGTTACCAGTTCATAGTTAACAGAAGCTGGCTTCTCTCAAACTGTCCGGTTAATATGTTGTTTCATTGCTAAAAATGCATTGTGGTTTAGAAGAGGAAAATCGGAGGAAACATGTTCCTAAGCATGTAACCTTTAAAGGGCCCCATATAAAAGTTCCTGTGTGTTTATTTAGTAGAAGTAACGCTGAACATTTTGAAAATACAGTAGTTTGAATCAATGGGTTGGCAGATGGCAGGGCTTGATCAAGTTTAACTTAACTGGATTGATGAATGCATGGTTTTGCAAACTCTAAGAAATATTAACTTTCTCAGATTTTTTACCTGTATTTTGATTAAGGATTACATTGTATTGGGTTTAAAGGTAAGGAAATGTCTGCTTAACTGAAATATATGCCATGCCATGGGAAACTTAACTGATAATGTAGAACATTACCCGTACCATTTATTTTTTTTCTCTTAGTTCATATTAGTTCATGTCAGAATGGTGGACAATGGATGTTTTGCAACCTCTCAACTAGCTATGTAACCTCATAGGCCAAGAAATATGTATTTTGTCCATTTCAAAGGAATGTTCACAGTAATAATATTACTCACATTACGTAGACACAACAATTAGTAATACACCATTATTTTAATTCTTGCTAATATGCTTATAGCCTAATATGTTATGGCCTATAACCAATAAATGACGACAAAAACAACAAAAAAAGTTTAGTACAAGAAAATACTTAATGTATGTGGTGTAAAAATAGTTTATTACATATTTCTTAGTAATACTTTGAGTGTTGTACTTTCTTGATAAATGAATTTAACTCTAAAGTAGTAGTGCATGTGTCACGCTGTCTGGTCTCTGTTTCCCTGGGTGTCCACTAGTGGTCTCACTTCCCCCTAGGCACCTCACCGTAGGCACTACAATTCCCACTAGCCTTCATCACAGAAATTGCACTCCTGCTAATTGCACTCAGGTGTCTTCACTTGTTAGTCATTATCCTCCCCAGGCACGTGCACACATAGGCTGTGTCCAAATTCAGGGTCTGCATCCTCCTTAGGATCCTTCCTACCCGGTTGAAGGAGGATGGGTCCTCCGACGACCGCAAAAACCGGAAGTCGGTGTTTGTGAATTTGGACAGCCTACCCTTCTTTCAGTTCCCTCCCTTAACCGTTGCTCATATCCTGTCGCCTAGCAACCGTGACAGCGCCAAGCAAGACGCCGGTGAAGAGCTCATCGTTCTCTCCCCGGAGCTTTATAAACACTTCTGTCTGCTCTTTCGTCCTTAGAAGCGTTAAAACAGCTTCAATCACTAACAAATAAGCTGTGTGTAAGGGGATATTCACACAGGCAGTAAGGAAGAAGCTAGTTTACAAAAGTAAACGTTTTTTTTTTTTACATATACACGTACACATGTAAAAAAAATGCTTAACGCTAAAACAAAATGCCTAACTAGAAAACCACTGAAAATATATCTTTTTGAAAAGCCAGTTTTTAAAAAACATCGAAAATAATACTCCTCCCCCACTCCGCTACTGCTCGCTTCGTCCTGCCGAAAAGAATTATGGGATAGGTAGGACGCGAAAGGATCCATCACACCCATCCTTCGAATTCGGGGAAAAGGAGGACGCATTTGTGGGCCGCATTTGAAGGATCCTACGAATTTGGACAGCCTTCGTCGCGGCGCTGTGACGTAACATCCTTCAAATGCGTCCTCCGAAGGATGTAGACCCTGAATTTGGACACAGCAATAGACATCAAAGGGGGCTTGAGCACCTGCCCTTTTTATTCCTGGAGAGAAAGGTTTTTTTTCTGGTTTTTTTTTTTTTTAATTTTTTTATTTTTTTTAACAATATATATTCCTGTTTGCGCACAGCTTCCCTGTCAAACAAATATATTTATTGAAGAATAGTATATCTAAATATCAGGTCAGGAGTTCTGAAGCGCTCATTGAGAACCGTTTCTGTCAGACGCGTCTGATTCGTTGAGAACCGAGGAGCTGATGATACTGCGCATGTGTGATTCAGTGTGAAGGCTTGAATTAAGGGCAGTCATCGCTAATGACATTACATTGAGCGCAAAAGAACCGGTGAACCGTTTTTTTTTCAACTGGTTTATTTGATCGAATTGTCCGAAAGAACCGGTTCACTTGAGCACCTGCTCCTTTGCCCCAAAAGTGCCCTTTTGTCAAAGCAAAATTTCCTCAAATTTTTTTTTTGTAATAACATACCCTTTTGTGAATGCCTGCCAACGCCCAATCATAATATTATTACAATTTATTAATAATAATTTAGTCGTAAATAAAATGACCAATAATGATGACCTTTCACCTGACCGGGAAAATTCCTCAGGCCGCACGCGCATTTTTAATTGTATTTTCAGAACCGTGGCAGCTGGTAAGTGGGGTTTCATTCTCAGCGAAGTGATTTTGATGTTTATTTACTTAATATTATTTTACAAGAACGATATGATGTGAGAACATGCAGATATGTTGCTGTGTGTAGCCTGTAGTAGTAACACTAGCGTGCTGTTTGAGGGAGAAAGGTTTTACAGGCATCGAGGGTTCTGGTCTTTTTTATGTTATTTGACTAAACTTTTATTATATAACAGTACTTATTTATTTTTTAACACGTTGAGTGCCTTAAAAATAATTATCACAACACTGGTAAGGCTTAGTCAGATTTTCTAATTCTCTGAATTATCATTATAAAAATTCAGGAATTAATTATATAATTATATTTTAAATGTGACGCAAATATTTTTTTTTTCTACAATAGCAACAGTGTTTACAACAGCAAGACCACTGTAGCCTGTAAACTCAATAATATCTCTCTGGAAATAAATGTAAAAATATCAATGTCAATAAAAAATGCATGATATACCTGACATCAAAGTGCAGTGTGAAGGATATGAATAACAAATGTAGCCTGTCATTTGTTTACATTGCAAAGGTGTTCAATTTTAGACAATATATAATAATAATAATATTAATCACTATATTCCAGTGGATCAGTTTTTTTATGTTTTGTATCAATATTTAAGGTGGACTTATTGATTAGGTGCAAGAGTAGTAGTGATGGTTAAAATAATAGATTAATGCTGAAACAGAGAAGAAAAAGCCATCAGGTTGGGACAATTTAAGACATTTCAGTTTCTAATCCCAGAGCTATTATTATTTTAAACTTAAAATTGTCTTCTCTATTGTTTCTTTGCTTCAAAACATTTGCTGCTGTATCAATACATAACCATCCATATCGATACGTGAATCCGCAAAGAATGCATCACAATATATTGCTGTACTGATATTTTGAACAGCGCCATTTAAAACCTTGTTCCATGTGCCCCTTTTATACTTTGAGCACCTGCCCCTCCAAAGGTCTCTGCACAGCCTTGATCCTCCCTATATTAACCAGTCCTTTTCTGTTAGTCTGGATGGAGTCCTTACTTTCCGTCACCAAGTTTCCTCGCGTTCCTAGTCTTCAAGTTCCTGTTCCTGTTCCTGTTCCTGTTCATGTTTGTTTGTGTCTGTTTTGGACTGATGTTTGGTTACGATCCCGGCTTGTTTCACTCTGATTTTGGATAACCCTATTAAACTCACACTGCACTTGGATCTTCCATCTTCTGTGTTCCCGAACGTGACAGCGTGATGACAAAAAGTAATTTAAATCTTAAAAAAGGCAGAAACAAATAGGGGTGGTTGGCTCGGTTGGGGCTGTTCAGGGTACATGATTTTTTTTTTAAATCTGTACCAGAATCAATAGTTTTTGTAAAAACCTTTTAAGACCAGCACAAGTAAAATAAATACCATATGAGCAGAGTAGAGCAATATCTAACATATTAAACTTCAAAATGACACTAAAAACATGATTTGCAGTTCAGATACAGGTTTTCACAAAAACAGAAAGTTTTGAAATATGAACTTCAAATTCCAACCTTTAAATAATTTTTAAGAAAAGGGATGACTCAAAAGTAAAAAAAAAAAAAAAAAAAAAAAAAACATCACGACAAGATGATATTTTGAACTCCTTACGTAGCAGAATCTGCACTGGTTTGAGTGGGCCTCCTCTAGTTTCCCCTTTGTTTTGCTGCCTCAAGCTAGCGCTGTGACGTCGGCTGATGCCTAGTTACTTGTGGTTGGCCTAGCTGTGCTTCACTCAGTAACTCATTATTACAATAATGATTTTATAATCTCTTAACATAAATCTAAATAAATAAATAAAATAAAAAACTTGTGGCTGTAGTTTAAATTTCATGTTTTTCTAATTTTAAGACTGTTTATTTTTAAGTATATGAAAACAGTTTTCCATCATTTTATGGCACATTTGCCATGTTATACCCATTCATTAAAATCCGGAATGTGGGTCTTTTATAAAGTTTATTTTACATGAAAAGTAAAAAAGAGAGATAGATTAGATAAATAGATTTTTAATATATTTATATAAATGTAAAAAATATCATAAATCCTCCCAAATCTGCACAGATGTAGATTTAAAACATTAATAAACTGAGAAAAAATACATTTGTTTTTGTTTTTTGTTTTAAAAAAACATCATCACATTTTGCTGTCTGGTGTCTCTGGAGACAAAAGAAATCAAGCTTCATCTGTTTAAAAAACTTTATATACTGAACCGTGTATTTATGTTGATCAAACTAAACACAAAATTACTTAGTTTAAAACTGAAACCAGCAGGTGCAACGTGAACAATTTGATTTACTGATAAATCTGTCAGTGTGAAACAAGAGCTCTGAATACTCTAATGAGGGGCGAAGCTCAGACTCCCACTTTTACTTGAGAACATTAAAAAAAAATATTTTGATTGGATTACCTTTTCTGCGTTATTTGTTTATACACTTATCAAGAGTTAAGTAAATAAATAAGAACGGGGAAAAAAGTAGTTTATTTATTTTGACTTCTGTTAAGCCAGCAGGTGGCTTTCCTCACCATGAGAGTTTCACAATATAAAAAACGGCGAGTATTTCGAATCGCTACCTGCCATGTGCTTCAATATCTCTGCAGTAATGATGGGCAAATGAAGCAATAAATCAAATCAAAATGGTGGACAGGAAGTTCAGTCAATTATGGCAAAAATTGGTATTGATGTTCTCGACATGATCCATGGAATCTATCAACATCAGTCCCTACTTATATTGATTGCCATTGGCTAATGTTTTCCAATAAAAAGCAACCTATCTACAATGAACAAAGAGAGAGAGAGAGTTAGATAAAGAATATAGTGGGGAAGCAACGTAAACAAAAAGAGCACCAAGCTTCTCGTCATAGGAACTTGAAGTTTTGCTGGACCTTGCCACCAAGTTGGAGACCACACCCCATGGTCCAGTATAACCTGCACGTTTATGGCCGTGTATCCCTTTCATGATATGTACGCCTGATCAATCACTGATGGATTGGCGATAGGGATGAGTGATGAGAGGCCTAAGACTCTGGGGATGCCAGGCAATTTTTTTAATATAGCCACGTCAGGCAAATTGTCAAAAGGGCGTTTTGCTGAATAAAAAAATTTACATGGACTAAACAGCTCCGCAGCCGGCACCGTCTTTGATTCAATACAAAGACACATTGGATTGCTGCCATAGTTGTTCTCTTACTGGACACCACCAAGCTTACCCATTCATAGATCTTAGACTTTTAGAGCCACATTTTTTGCCAGATTTCTAATTATCAAAAGTGATTGCCAATTTAAATGCTTCAATGACGTTACTAAATGGCCTAGTCTAATTACCAACATATTAGTTCTGATACCACATAAAGTCAACTTCATAAATAGGCCTGCATCCATTGCAAACATACTTTATTATTAGTCTTAAAATGTCCATAGCATAAAATCATTGGTTAGCCACAGCATTGTCAACATTCCATAGTTTGACTTGTACTGCGCTGTGCTGATTTCTAAAGACTGCTGTACAGTGGTGGAGACTAGCGTCTTGTGCTCAAACAACGCTAAGAGAGAGCTTACGAATTGTCCAGACCAACCTTACGAAAGTGTGACTTACAGAAGATATACCAAGCGTACGAACATGTCGAGAATAGTGCCATAACGTTAAGAGAGAGGTTAAAGAATAGGTTTAGAACTACTTAGCGATAAGAACGTTTTGAGGAACAGGGCCCAGTTTTGTCTTTTTTTTGTCACAACTATTCAGAAGCAAAAATAAGCATTTTTCATATCTTCTGACCGCTATGTGGCATAGTTCCAAAGCACTGCAGGTAGTCTTAGGTCATGCTTGTTATAACAAATACCAAGCTTGGTCTCAATATACCTTCTAATATACTAACAGTTGCATTTTTTTTGCGTACAATTTGTAGAATTCTTTTGCATGTTATTCAACAACGGTTCAATGAAACAACTTGAATTCCATATATTTTTGCCATCATGGTCTGAAGATAATCTGGTTCAATTTTCGTGACAATCGGTGCAACGGCCTAAGATGAGTTGGAAAAAGTATGTTTTCTGAACAATAAAAAATTCAACAAATTGAACTTCATTCAACTTGGCATAAGCCAAGGATTCAGTGGAAATAATTTACATTTTCTGGCTTACAATTTAAAAGTTATTAGCATAAATATGAGTGCAAATTTGGGCAAGTGGTGGAATTCAAGAAAATGTACCAAATATGTTATGCAGTCAATAGAGAACACTTCAGTAGTTCTGCTTTAAGTGAAATTGTACATCTGATGAATGAAAAGTCTGTTTGGCTGTGTTAAATTGTCATTGACACTGAATGTGCATTAAGTGTAAAAAGAAAAAGACATACAGTTATGAATAAAAGATACAGAAACAATAATGCATAAAGCAGACTTCATGTTTGGTTATTTACAGAAATGTAAAGCCAGCCCTATATTATAGTTAACTTTTTGGGGGCACAGAAGATTAAAAAACAGGTATATAGATATCACAGATCATGCCTTATTGTATAACACAATTTATGGAAAATTAATTTGTAAATTACACATCTTGTCTTACATTTCTACTGAGAGTACAAAAAGGAATGTGTGGCAAGTTCTTTGAGACAAATCATCTGATTTCAGATACAATCAATTATTGAAACCACACTATAATGGAAGAAAACAGAGTTAAATATACAAACAAGCATCTGTGGATGGATTTCTGTTCTGGATAGAGGGTCATGCAGCCAAGTATATGTAAAACTCAAATAACATGTTAAACATGACATTTCATATATCAGAGTACATTAAAAAGAATGTAAAATTTATAGCTGCAAATCTGGTATGCACATTGTACACTGTTAAAAAGAAGTACTGAAAATTAAAGCATGTTTTACCCCATAAACATATGCAGCATTTAGTTTTGGACTGAAAACTGCTATTTATTAAGACCTTTAGCAATTATAGGTTTTTTATACATGCTGTATATCACAAGAGATTGTTCTTCAGTGATCTTTACTTTGGGTTCATTTGCCAAGAAATAACTTTTTGCTGCATAACTCAGAATGTCTTCACCCTACAATAATGAAAAAAACAAACAAAACAAAACGAAGATCAGAGGAAAGAATGTCACATAAAATGTAAAGTTGTGGCTTAAGAAGACACATCAGCATAATCATTTACACTTAATAAACCTGACCTTATAATTATAATGAATAATTACATGATCTGAACATTTTGAAATCCTAAACAAAATATACAATCATGAATCCTAAATTATAAAACATAAAACAACTTACTTGACACTCTTGAGATTTGTGGATTGTGGGTAAATAATACAATTAAAAAGAAAAGAAAGAAAATATAATATCTTTAGTGTCAATTGTTGCATCTTTATAAAAAAGTATGTGACTATATAAATATATTATTAATTCACAGTATGTGTGCCTAAATGAAATCTTACTTTTATTTGGATCCTGACATAGTTTTATGCCCAGAAAAACAGCTAAAGTCAAAAATATGATGTTTAAAACTCCAAGAACAAGCAGTGTTGGTTTCATATCGACACTCTCTGAAATGACCAAAAGTTTTAGACATTATTCAGACTGTAAATAGTTGATCAGTTCCTTGGGATTAATTCACCTGATATTTGAACCAAATATTCCACCTGAGTGAAAAAAACAAATGTCTATCTAAAAACCTTACCTCTAAAATTTAGTTCAGTTCCTTTTCCAAACAGTATCTCTCCACACGCGGCCACAGCGCAGTAGTAAATCCCAGCATCAGAGTGACTGACGTTGCTCTTGAAGAGACTGTAGACACAGCTCTGTGTTTGAGACCCAGTCCTGTTCTCGCACTGACCATTTCTCTCTCCTTCTGTGTAAAGGACTCCTTGAGCTTCTCCCAAGCTTTGTCTGAACCAGTAGACACTGTGTTCTCCTGCACAGCTCTCAGTGAAGATGTTGCACTGTAAACTCACAGAATCCCCAGGATGAAGTGTGTCTATTGAAGACTGCTGAAGAGTTAGGTGTTTGTCCACAGCTGCATCTTGACAGGCGACATAAGTTAGAAAGAAATGTTAAAGACAAAAAAAAAAGTCAGTTACATCCAACCGAACAAAGCTAAAATAAGCGGGGAAACATACCTTTGACAAGTAATCTAGCTCCTGCTCCCATTTCTATGGTGTAATATGATGAGACTACACAGTAATATGTTGCAGAGTCTGAAAGTTTTGTCTTTAAAATAGTCAGATTAAAATGATCATCTCCTTTAATAACATTAAAACGATTTGTTTTATCAAAGTCCTCATTCCAACTGGGTTGTTGTTTTAAATATAAAGATACAATCTGCAAGTTTTTTCTATCAGCTGTCTGTTTAAACCATGCTTTTGTCGCTTGCAGAAGCTTTGAAAAGGTGCAAGTGAGGTTCACATCTTCTCCGGCTTGAACTATTTTTAAATGATCCTCCTGAACAACTTCTGCATTAGAGGAGCAGACTGAAAATAAAAAGAAAGTACATTTAGTCTTATATAGTGATCAACAGACTAAGTTCTGTTGAATAATAATAATAATAATAATAATAAAGTATATTCAAATATGTTTACCTATTGTTGAGATGAACAAAATAATTAAATATATCATGATCATTGACGTTCCAAAAATTATTCTCATATTTAAATTCACTGGAAAAAAAAGAAAACAAAAAAAAAATTAGCCCCAAAGTAAATAATTTTTAAGCAATAGAAGTGAATCAATAAACTGTCTATACAATGTTTCCTTCAATCTCTACTTCAGACAAATGAGACACACACACTTCTATCTTATTTATTCAGTGCTCTAAAAGTTGATTGGTCACTTGAGAAAGGGTTTGCACTGAGCTGAAACCACTCTGTGACAGCAGCCAATCAGCTCATGTCATGGTGGAGTTTGCAATGGTACCATTTAATTATTATTATTATTTTTTTTTGTTTAAAAAGTCTATATCAGTTGATTAACTTTTTGGAAAGTCTGCTTATTAAAGGTAAAGGAATATGATTTTGCTGTTAAACTGTAGTTAAACATTGACGTTGGCAGAATGGGTCAGTGTTAGTGAGTATGCTATTGTGTAGTTTCCATTTTTTTGTTTTCACACCTCTTGCTGCATCACAACCACAACATGTTAAAAACCCAGCTGTCATTTCATCACACACAAAAAAAACAGTTATTTACTATTGACTGACAGCAATTCATTCTCTCTGCTCCCTGTCATCTGATAAATTACATATATTAAAACTACAGGTATACATAACAAAGTTTGGCATCTGTACATATGTATGTGGTTAATGTTTGATTATTTAGTATGCTCAGGTGTGTTTGATTAGGGTTGGAGCTAAACTCTGTAGGAAAGTGGCTCTCATGGGCCAGATCTGAGGAACCCTAATGTAACAGATCATTTCTGTGGGTATTAGGACATGATACATTTTTATTAATTTTGAAATACACATCTCTCTTATACACATAAATTCAATACATTAAATTCATTATCTATGAGAATGCTGTGCACTTTTGTCATTTGTCATTAAAGTCAGAAGTTTATGGGACCAGGATTTGTAATTTCAGCACCAAGGACAGAGACATAATTCATAATTTTACAGACATGACCTTACAAAATCTTTTAATTATTCATTAACACACATTCAGACACAACGTTTCTGTACAAACATAAGAGAACTGAATTTTGGTTCAGAAATGCAGCCCTAAATAAAAATACATGCAAACTAAACATCATTTGTCAACTCTTCCTCAAAGCAGTGAACTAGGGTAGCTATGAAACACATATTTAATGTTTCACAGACATTTTATATGCCACATTTGAAACATTTATTTAAAAATATAACTCATGTTCAGATGTTGCTTACAATTTAGTTGCAAAGGTAATGTTTTGATGAGTGTTATTAATGTATTGATCAGTAAGTCTTTGCTTTCTAAATGATCTAATATGAAGAAATGTTTGAGTTACCACAAAAGGACATAAGCCATCACAATATTAAAGACACACACCCCAGAAATGAAAAAATAACACTTTCGCTATATTGTGTATTCAGACATAATTTATTTCTTACTCACTAACAGACTTACTGTTTTATTTTATTCATAAAACAGATGATAACTTTTAGCCTTGTTTATGCCACTATCAAAGCTTAAACCACAGACTCATACTCCTCCAAATGAGGAGAGGATGTGACTGTTGTTGCCACTGAAGTCAGAAGGCAGAGACGAGTTTCATCATTTCCTTTTGAATGAGAGACAGGAAGAAACTGCTCATTATAAAGTCAAAGGTGTTAGAGTGAATATCAGCGGATACATTTTCAGTCTTTGAAGCAAAGTGACAAAATATTTTAATCTAAAGCAGCTGGATTTAGGGCTCACAAGTTTCAAGCGTTATATATATTATGTATGTGTATGTATATACATATGGTAAAACTTTATTTAATGGTGTCTTTGTTAACCCTAAGCCAAAACCTGGTGATATAGTAAGTACATGCAGTTCATTAATATTACAGAGTACTTATAATATAATATAATATAATATAATATAATATAATATAATATAATATAATATAATATAATATAATATAATATAATATAATATAATATATAATTATACTGTAACAAGGACACCTTAAAAAGTGTAATCATATATATATATATATATATATATATATATATATATATATATATATATATATTATATATATATATATATATATATATATATATAATTAAAATTGTCTGTTTGCATGCACAAATACTTCAGCACATCATAGCTGAAACAGTTTCCTACCCACAAGACTGACCTCTGTCAGTGTTTTTTTTTTTTTTTGCTTTCCTTTGGCAGGAAAAAAAAATCTTAATGCTTGCAGCTGAGTAGCAAAAAACAAACCAAACGACAACACTTGCAAACAAAAATATTTATCCATTAAACATCTAAACATGTCATCACCTTTACTCTGTTATTGTGGATTTACTTGTTAATATTAACAAAAATAAAATTAATAATTATTTTTCTTTTGTTGTTTAAACAAAAATAAATGCTACATAATATTTGTTATGACATTTTATAAGGAGACAAAAATACATATAACATTTAGTTTGTGGAAAGATGCCTTGAGACCACCAACTCATTTGAGTAAGCACAAACTTGTTAAAAATCCACATCCTGTTTTTAAGCTGGCAGTTGGTTGCAGTGGTGGAGGCCCCTTCAAGTGTTTTTGCACTGCGGCCCCAAACAACCATAGGTACTGTCTGCACCAAAATGTTTTAGGCTTTAAGCTTTCGATATCACAAAGCACAGACTCCTCCTCAAAGTTAGCATATGTCCATGAAAAGAACATGTGATGCCAACTAAAGTGTCAGTCAGAAGTGGAAAGACAGAGTAAATAATTTCCTGAAGATTGACTGGCAGGAAGAAGCTGGTCAGAACATACTGAGAACTGCTGTGGTGAACATCAACAGAGAAACATTTAACTCTAGACATGACTGTCAGCCCTGAATATATAGAAATTCTGAAATTCTAAATTCTACATTTTAAATTACTACATACTATATAAAGTGAAAATCTTTTATATTAGGTTCTAAAATATTTTAAGTATTTTACTTGCAATAATTTGCTTATTTATTAAATAACCCACTTCACTGAGATGTTTAGTTTGTGTACTCAGATGTTTTTAGAAGTCAGAAAGAGCTTAATTACAACTAACTATGTTTCCACACACAAGGAGTTTGACTTGGTGATAGCAGGAGCTTCCAGAGCAGAAGACATACACGATAGTGCAGACATAGTAATTACAAAGTAGAGATGAAATATAACACTTATATAAGAAAATCAGAAAATTAAATGATGCACTAAAGAGGTAGAAATATAGACAATAAACACAATAATTGTTTAAAATAATTTACAGATGTTATTACAGTTATTTGCAGATGTACAGTTTATGTAGTTTATGCTATGCATAAATGTGTTAGTTATGATGGACAGTTTATAGTTATAAATTTTGCAGGAACAAACTGTTCTTGTGGCTGTCTGTTCTGGTGGTTGGTGCTTTGTAGCCGACCAAAAGGCAACAGTTTGACATACTTTAAAAACTCTCTCTTAAACCTGACAGTAAGTATGTAACTTTAGCATGAAGTTAGGATTTTAAGACTGGGATTTAACATTTTAGCACTAATGTGGGATTTTTGAATACCTTTAGTTTATTGTGTACAGGCCTCGTAGCCTCATATTTTGGTCTTTTTTTGACACAGGTGTCCACTAGAGGGGCGTCATGAGACATTTATCAATAATATTAGGCAGCATACATTTTTGCAACTCTCTTGAAAACATGATGCCGACTAATGCTGTCCCAGATATGATTGAATGGATGAAATATATATATATATATATAGTACAGACCAAAAGTTTGGACACACCTTCTCATTCAAAGAGTTTTCTTTATTTTCATGACTATGAAAATTGTAGAGTCACACTGAAGGGATCAAGGGCTATTTGATCAAGAAGGAGAGTGATGGGGTGCTGCGCCAGATGACCTGGCCTCCACAGTCACCGGACCTGAACCCAATCCAGATGGTTTAGGGGTGAGCTGGACCGCAGACAGAAGGCAAAAGGGCCAACAAGTGCTAAGCATCTCTCGGGGGAACTCCTTCAAGACTGTTGGAAGACCATTTCAGGTGACTACCTCTTGAAGCTCATCAAGAGAATGCCAATCTTTAAAAAAAAAATCATTCTTAGGGATAAAAATCTACACCAGATTAGTCTCTAAACTGTAGGAAGTCCTTTCACATTAATTAACAACAGAGCTCAAACCTAAATTTGATTACTATTATTTGCACATAATGCAGTTTTTGAAATTAACTTTTAAGTTATAACAATTTAATTTTTGTTAAAATATAATCATTTACCCAGTGCTCATAACATTTGAATCCTATGTGACATTTGAATACCCTTTTTAATGGTCTTAATCACCCCTCATAATGGCCTGGCGATTTCCATTTGACATAATTTGAAGCATTAGACTTTGTTACTTAACAAAAGTTACAATATAACTGTAATTCCTTTCCAATGAAGTTATGCTCCTGCAGTGGTTAAAACAACGCTGTATTTGTTCAGTACACGTGCGTACTGAACTGAAAGACCTGTACTGAAAATTTTCGATACGAATACATGTACTGTTACATCCCTAGTATTACCCTATAGGTCATTTAACACATTTCTGCAACATTCTCTTTAATGTTCATGTGAAAATATTGCTTACACTACATTCTAGATGTACGAAAGGATATATCGACTTATTTATTAATATAGTTGTCATGAGTAATGTCATCAGTATGTGTTGAACGTAATTAGTTTAACTACCTTATTCTCATTACACTAGCATATTGTTATTATTATTATTATTATTATGCAGTAGTTGGCATAACTAGAAAATAATGCAAACATGGTCATCATTTGCACATTTCAGTACCATGGACAAGGGTTTCAACTTCTCTAGCTCTTCTCAACCTCAGACTTTTTCAGCAGTCAGTCAATCTTAAAATGATATGCTGTATTGATGCAGAAATCCAACAAAAAAGAGTCCATGAACGTTGCTTAAAATTAAATGTCAATCAGTTCAGTTTATTTGAAACAATAAATAAACTTATACTAAAATTTTTTTTTTTTTTGACTAGATGCAATTTTCATTCAGAAATTGCTAGTAAATTTCACAATTAACATCAAGTAACACATTGCATTAAAGATTGAGATTTTTGAGGAAAAAACCGGGAACAGTAATTCACTTTACAGTATTTTTTTTTTACAGTGCAATCAGTTGAGTGCAGTTAAAATATTAAAATAAATTTAGATTTTATCAATTAAAACACTCTTATTGTGAATAACAGATACATTTTTTTTTTTGTAAAATGTATAAGTTTTTCATGTGCATACACTGAATCATCTTGTATATTTTTCTCTGGGTCTTCTAGGGGTGCTGGACTTTTGTTGAAAGCTCAAAGCAGCATAATTCAAAGCATCTCTGTCTTCATCCTAGATTAGACATATAGACATATATTGACTATAAAGACTAAGCATTTACATTGAATTGCATATGTTATAAAAGCACATGAAATATTAAAATGCTTACCATTAAGTGACCAGCCTGAAGAGTCCCATCTTGAAAAACAATCAGAATTGGGTTACGTAACTACATTGTCATTCAAGAATGTTGATTTGCTCACATATGTGACCCTGGACAACAAAACCATAATATTCAATTTTTTAAAATTGAGATTTATTCATCTGAATAAAAAGCTTTCCACTGATGTATTGCTTATTATGATAGGGCATTATTTGTCTGAGATACAACAACTTGAATATCTGAGGGCGCAAAAAAAAAAAAAAAAAAGGATACTGAGAAAAAACGCTTTTAACATTGTCCAAATTAAGTTCTTAGCAATGCATATTGCTTATCAAAAATAAGTTTTGATACATTTACAGTAAGGCATTTACAAAATATCTTCATGGCTCATGATCTTTACCTAATGTCCTAATGATTTAATGATAATGAAATGAGAAATCAGTCATTTTGATCCATACAATGTATTTTTGTCTATTGCAACAAATATACCCCATTGACTTTATACTGGATTTGTGGTCCAGGGTCATATATTGGTAAATTTGTATGCAATAATTCCTACCTTTTTTTCGCTGCTTGTACAACTGTGTACCCAGAAATATGATCACAATCAATAATAAAAAGTTTAAAGTTCCTAAAACCAGGGCAGTTATCCAAGGTGTCGGAAAACCTTAATTAAAAATTAAAGTAATTAAAAAAATTGCAATAAATCTGTGAGTAGAAAGAGAAAATTATGCAACTTAAATAGGCACCTGGCATGTCAGGTTTTCTTGCATCTCCGAACAGTATCTGTCCACATGCAGCCACAGCGCAGTAGTAAATCCCAGCATCAGAGTGATTGAGGTTTCTCTTGGGCAGGCTGTAGATACATTTGTGTGCAGTAGAGTTCACATCCGAGCTCCTCTCACATTGAGCGTTCCTGCGCTCCTGAGTGAATATCATTCCTGGAGGAGATTCTCCAGATTCACGTCTGAACCAGTAGACGTTGTGTTCTCCTGCACAGCTCTGAGTGAGGACAGTGCACTGAAGTCCCACTGCAGAGTCTTCTGGATGCACTGGATCTATCACAGCTGTCTGATGGTCAGCCTGCATGTTCAGGTGTCTGCCTAAAAACACAATAAACAACTACGACATGATTGTCATTTGACCAGACACAATGTGCTACAATACATGTACCACAGTCAAATTTAAGAAAACATTCTGTTTACCTTTAACAATGAGATCTGTGCCTTGCCCAAATGTGAACTTGTATATATATTTAATATAATAGTATGTTGCAGTGTCTGATTCTTCTACATTTGTGATGCTTAGATTAAAACTGCCAGCATCTTTTGTTACAAAAAAGCGATTATGTTTGTCAAAATCATTTTCAAACTCGGCAGGCAGAGCTTGATATGATGAAGTGATTAAAAGGGGTTTCTCTCCAGCTCTTTGTCTGACCCAAGCAACAGTAGTTCTTGACTCTTTTGAAAAAATACACGTGAAGTTAACACTGTCTCCAGCTTGAACAATCTTCAGATGATTCTGAGTCACGACGTCTGCATTATCTGAGCTGCCTAGAAAAATTCAATGTCATGGATGAGAAAATGTTAGCTTGCAGTAGAATTGCTTTATTATGCGGTACGTAAACATAAGTACTTACATTTAGAAAGGTAAATCAAAAGGATGAAATAATGATTAATCATTTTTAGGAGATAATTTGGAACTGGTTGATTCAGAACCTTTAGGGTAAATCATCTAGAAAAAAGTGGTAGAGTGGTAAAAAAAAAAATTTAAATGAAGAAATGCATAAACACGTGAAACATAAAACACTTAGCTCATATCCAAGTTAATACAAAAAGAAACAGGCTTTGTTTAAAATCTGTACTTACAGACTTTATTAAAGATCAAGGCTGGTTTTCACATAGAATCTATCACAAGTTTCCCTTCCTTCTCAACACAGAGAGAAGACACACAGCGACCTTTATGTACTGTACCACCCTTTGAAAGAAAAGCAGCTTTACATGATTCTATTGGCTGATTCACCATAATGTTCATTTTAATGCCATATTCAGGGTCATAGTAACAGCAAATTTACAGTTTTCTAGTAGACTGACACATTTGAACCTGAATTCAATATAAATGAAACATCTACTAATAGTACAAATATTTACTGGTTCAAAATAGTTTATTAACACATCAAAGTAGTTACCGTATGTTGATTTAAACATGTGAATGGCATCTGTTATCCCCCAATGATATTGGAATGAGATGTTTGTTTCAGCAGAAGAGGCTGTATCTGTATCAGATACAGTAATTATGTAAGGTGTTATGTGGAAACTTTTTTTTTCTTCCTTCCTGCCTTCACTTTGATCACAGCTAGAGGATCCTGCACTATTTTTATACAACAACAGAAAATTATGACAAGAACTGAGCCCGGTATCAGTGCAATAAATTGACCTTGGAACCGTATAAGTGGTTTGTCTGCGCTTGGCAATATTTAGCATCAAAATGTTATGCACAGAATTATATTTAATAAAACTAAATTGAGTATTTGGACCATGTGGCCACTTAATTATGAAGCAAATAAAAAGATAATAAAAATGGACAGAAAAAATTCTCTGTTATTCATATTTTTGCATTATTATTCTGCCTTTCAGTCCATTATTATTAAATATTACTCATATCTGTTAGTTATTCATATCAGGTACTTATTATGACTCACTGTTTGTCTGTTTATGTACTGAAGCTTCTTCTAAATAATGACATGTGAAATGTTTTATTTAAAATTAGCTTGTTGAACATACTGTATAATAAGTATCAGAATAAAAAAAAACATTGCATGTAATGGAAAAGAGCAGTGAAAATCATTTCCGCTCAGAATGGTGTTTGTGGGCTGTGAATGAGTGTGGGAGGTAAAAATCGAGCAGGGTGGCTAAAAGTACTAAAATATATATATATATTGTAGGTCAAATGAGTTGCCTGACAAATAAATTAAATTGATTTATTAATTCATATACAGTATGGACAACCCTGCTTATGTAATTCAGCAAACATCTGCCGTTTGTAAGCAATTCAATTGTTAGTAGTTCACACTTTTAGCATATTAGCCTGTTTCTTCCTGCTGCCAAATGCACAACAGGGCTTACATTTTAATGCCCTCAGGATAGTTTTGACACATTTTTTTTCCACCAGAGGGAGTTTATCGGCAACCTCTGTCCATCGTATACTATTTCTATGTTCTCTTGTATTATACACTTGTCAACAGGTAAATACGCCAAAATACATAAAGCAAAATTATTGCTGTTTAAAGAAGAGGTCCAATTTAGACCAATTAGAAAAAAAAACAGCTTTTTAATATTATTTAATGCAAGAGTAAAATGCACATTAACAAACAACATTACCTGCACATAGACAATCATCACAGTCCTCATCTTTTTTATTTGCAAAAGACTGACAATATTATTTTTTAAAGTAACAGAAGACAAATTCCATTTTTAAAAACTGGCTTAATTTAACTATGTGTATATATGTGTGTGTGCGTGTCTCAGACAACCACCGGGACAAGGCCACAGGAAGCAGATTATGCTTCTGCACAATCTGACTTTGCTGCAGCCTGGAATTGAACTGCTGTTTTCATCTGGTCAGAGGAGAACTGACCCCCCCAACTGAGCCTGGTTTCGCCCAAGGTTTTTCCTCCATTCTGTCACCGATAGAGTTTTGGTTCCTATATATATATATATATATATATATATATATATAATATGAAATCTAATGAAATTTCTAATGACATTTTTTTTTTCAAACAAAAATAGGGTGAGCACACTTACATTCTCTTTGTAAATGATTTAAATGTCGACACCATCGTGTCAAGTGATTAATATGCGCAAGAGAGGGAAAGAGGGCAAGACAACGCTTGTGTTGTTTGAAGACGGTGAGCGTGTAGCCCGGGCTCACTCACTCTCTCTCTCTCTCTCTCTCTCTCGCACGCGCCTCTCTCTCTCTCTGCCCTGTTTAACTGACAGGACTTAAAAACACATGCAAATGATGAACTTTCACTCTATGATGATTAAGCTGTGCAATTAATCTGAGAATCACATTCGTCAATGGCTAGGGAGCAGCTGACCCGTTCAGTTAATGAATAACGGATCAACTATGACAGCCTACATCGCACATTCTGCGATGTGACTATCTGGATTCGTACATCGCGATATCGATGCTTAAACGACACATCGTGCAGCCCTAATATATATAACACATGTGGAATTATATATGGAATTATATACATAACAAAAATATATATTAAGGTTATTTTGAATCATGATCTACAAGGACATGGGTCAAAGGTCAAGATGAGTTATTAGAACAATCTATTACTGAATCAATAAATACATTGTGTCACACTCTATATTCATGAACAGTTTATTAATGTCCTTAGTCATATCTGTGAACAAGCATGTCTATTTCTGGATGGATATAGTATCTAATGAAGTCATGCTACTACATAAAAAAGCAGTATTTCTCAAGAATATTACTTCAGTAACACGGACAGGTATTTATAAATTTCAGCACATTTTGTTAATATGTCACTTTCACGACCACTTCTTAACTTTAGACTGTTTACAGTAAGACAGAAATGTATGCACCAATATATTACACATGAGTGTGTATACAGATGTATATTTATGTATACATATGCAGCAATTAAGGTACAGTAATGGCAAACATCCAATGGTGTTTAAAGCAAACACTGATGCCGTAACTTAAAGCATGGGTTTATGGAATTTATCATAGGGGTGAAATTCTATTATAGGCTAATAAATAAAAATTCAGTTCTACATTTTGAGTTAAAAACAAATTACCCTTAACCAAAGATTTTAATTAAATGCTTTATTTGATGCAACTTAATTGATTTTTAAATTAATCAATAAACAATAATGATTGGGGACTATTTTAACTTCTTAATTTCAGAGCTTACAAAAAGAGTCTTCTGAATTTTAGAACTTTTCAATTTAAGTCAAATTTATTGATATATCACATGTGCATATAATGAATTGTCTTGCGATTTTCTTTCTCTGGGTCTTCTAGAGGTGGAGGGCTTTTGTTGAATGCTCAAAGCTGCATAATTCAAAGCATCTACGTCGTCAGCCTGACATAGAACAGTAGTTATGAAACATTCAGTCAAATAGATTGCATAAAAACATACAGTTGAGTGTAATATTTAGATTGGTAGCAGTGATTAAATTAACTGAAAATATTATATACTGTATTATAATATTATACAAAATGTATTGCATAGAAGAAAAAAAGCATTTAGCTTACCGCAAGTTGACTGTTTTGAATGTTGTGCATCCCATCTTGAAGAAACAATGTAAATTTGCTCATATTACAGTTTCACTGATATTAAACACTGTATTAAAATGTAAAATTGCCTGTTAACATGAAATAAAAGCATACCTTTTTGCTGGTGCTTGTACAACTGTGCACTCATAATGATAATCACGACCGCAGATAAAGTTACTACAATCAATGCAGCTGTAATCCAGTGTGTCTGAAAGCATTCGTCTGCAGTATGCAAATAAACAAAAATGTATTTTTTTTAAATATATTAATGCCATCTCAGGAATTTATTTTCATGGAGACTTAAATGGGAACCTGGCATGTGAGGTTTTCTTGCATCTCCAAACTGTATCTGTCCACATGCAGCCACAGCGCAGTAGTAAATCCCAGCATCAGAGTGATTGAGGTTTCTCTTGGGCAGGCTGTAGATACATTTGTGTGCAGTAGAGTTCACATCCGAGCTCCTCTCACATTGAGCGTTCCTGCGCTCCTGAGTGAATATCATTCCTGGAGGAGATTCTGCAGATTCACGTCTGAACCAGTAGACGTTGTGTTCTCCTGCACAGCTCTGAGTGAGGACAGTGCACTGAAGTCCCACTGCAGAGTCTTCTGGATGCACTGGATCTATCACAGCTGTCTGATGGTCAGACTGCATGTTCAGGTGTCTGCCTAAAAAGAAAGCAGATAAATAATATTTAGTTGTTTATTTGATTAAACAGAATATATAACATGCAATTAAGCTTGTGATTGTTCATCTTACCTTTTACAATAAGGTCAGTTCCGTCCCCGATTGTAAACGTAAAAAAAAGTTGAATGCAATAGTATGTTGCAGTGTCTGATTCTTCTATATCTGTGATGCTCAAATTAAAACTGATTTCATCTTTTACAATAAAATATCGTTTTATATATTGGTCAAATTCATTTTCAAATGTCCCAGGTAAACCTTGATATGATGAAGCGATTGGAAGGGGTTTCTCTCCAACTCTTTGTTTGACCCAAACAGCGGTTCTTCTTTGATCTTTCGGAAAATTGCATGTTAAGTTAACACTGTCTCCAACTTGAACGATCTTCAGATGATTCTTAGCCACAATGTCTGCATTATCTGAGCTGCCTGAATGAAATCAATATAATAGGAATAGGAGAGAGGATACTTAGTTTTGTTTGCTTTTAAGAACAATAATTGAGCAAAGTAAAAACAGGAATTAATTTAGTCTAATTGTAGCAAAATGAAGTTACTTACACTTTGAAATGTTAATTACTAGGATGAAAAAATGAAGCATTTTGTAGAGCTGGCTACAAACAAATGAAAATCTCTATCATGAGAAATAGAAGGGAGAGAACACATTAAAATAATAATAAAAAGATAATAATAATAATTTATCTTTTATTTTCCTTTATTTTGTCAAATGCAGAGAAAGAATGCTAATAATAATAACAACAACATCAAAAATACAAAATTACTCTCAAGGCAGTACTTTACAGGACACTGTTACCTAACTTCAAAACTTCCATTACGGTTGTCAAGTACTGTATTTAATAAGCTTGACATACTAAAAAGTTACTCTGACAAACTACTACTATTCTCTAACAAACAAATCTCTGTTTTAAAACTGTATACTTACAGGCATCATTAAAGATCATAGGGTTTGGTCATATAAACCATCAGACAGGTTTTATGTCCCTCCTCAATAGTGAGACTGAAAGAGAGAACACAAAGAGGTTTGCCTTTATATAGTCTTACACTTCCCTATGTTAAAGAACAACAACTTTTATACATAATTATATACATGTGTGTGTGTGTGTGTCTGTGTGTGTGTACACAAACACTTACATAAAGAAGTAATTACATATATAAGCGCATATAAAATAAAGAAAGTACAGAGTTCATGGCCCTAAATTTATTGAATTTTTGCACTGAATTCACAAAACGCACAAAAAGAATGACAAATGCATTCGTCTTTAAAACATAACACTGAGGATATTTTCCTGTAATTTTAATGCTAAATAAATGATGAAATTATAATTGTATACCAGTTCATCATTTAATGTTAGATCTTTAATTTTATTTGTAATGTCTATTAAATGTTTTAATCATCTGCCACATTAATGATTTTGAATTACCTTAATTTGGGAGATTTCTCTGGAAATACTGTTATGCAGTTAATTGACTGACAGCTCTGTTTTACATTAACCATCAATTCTAAGTATGTGGAACACATTGTCCCTTCGGAAATAAAAAAAATATAAGGTCACATTGAATGGAAGCATTCTGCGTAGCACTGCTAGCAGACAGAAAATAAAATAAATAACTCCTAAGTGATGGAAAGAGCTATGAATATAGTCTCTTCAAAATAGATCTTGGGTGAAAAGTATGATCAAAGAGTTGGAAGGGAGGTCAATGTTGTGGTCGGAAAGACTGCTTATTGGTGCAAAGTATTTTTAAAAACACAATGTTGTTCTGGGAAATTCACATCAACAAGTTTAAACGGTACCAGTGGCAGGATGCTGAGCATGCTTAGTTTGATCACAGATGCCCAGTTATAATAAATATTGTTTTCAAAACATATCTGACCTACATGTACTATGTTTTTTGTGTACTATAGGGAATTATTCATAATTAGATTCTGTATGCTACTATATTGAAAAACTGTCAGACTTTGCGATATAACATTAAAGTTAATAATATCTGTCCAGTGGGTTTGTAAGTTTAAGAAACATTAGTGTGAGTTTCGGAACTGCCATTATTATTTGTACACATAAAGCATTTGAACTCGAGAAATTGAAGACATACAAAATATAAGAGTTTAAAACCATTGTACCACATCAGAAGTCTCTGCTATCTGACTGACTTTTAATCTGAAATCAAGAGGTCATTTGAGCTACGTTCACCACAAACGTCCACAAGTGACTGCAACGTAACAACATCAAAGTGATAAAAGAATAATGATAATAAAATGCAAAAAAGCTTGCCTTGATTGATAAAGACTGTGGTGGCAAGTACAACCACAAATCCCAAAATCATGTTTAAACAGAACCATCATTTGTCCATATGAGAGGAAGATATGATACTAAACAAGTGTTCCAGTTAGAGGCCACAGTTTATGACATCATTTCCTGTAGAGTGAGTGACAGGAAGAAGCTGCTCAGTACAGACTGAGAACTGCTGTGGTGAACATCAGCGGAGAAACATTATATCTTTAGCACTGACATAATCGTAAAAAAAAATAAAAAAAATAAACCTTTATGAACAGTATATAAAATTGTAATTAAGTATTAGAAATACTGGAAATATTAATTTTGATGAACATTTTCAAAATACATACACATACAGTGCATATTTACCCAATCTACCTGTAGATATATATATATATATATATATATATATATATATATATATATATATATATATATATATATATATATATATATATATATATATATATATATATATATACAGTACAGACCAAAAGTTTGGACACACCTTCTCTTTCAAAGAATTTTCTTTATTTTCATGACTATGAAAATTGTAGAGTCACACTGAAGGCATCAAGGGCTATTTGACCAAGAAGGAGAGTGATGGGGTGCTGCGCCAGATGACCTGACTTCCACAGTCCCCGGACCTGAACCCAATCGAGATGGTTTAGGGGTGAGCTGGACTGCAGACAGAAGGCAAAAGGGCCAACAAGTGCTAAGCATCTCTCGGGGAACTCCTTCAAGACTGTTGGAAGACCATTTCAGGTGACTATCTCTTGAAGCTCATCAAGAGAACGCCAAGAGTGTGCAAAGCAGTAATCAAAGCAAAAGGTGGCTACTTTGAAGAACCTACAATATGACATATTTTCAGTTGTTTCACACTTTTTTGTTATGTATATAATTCCATATATAATTCCACATGTGTTCATTCATAGTTTTGATGCCTTCAGTGTGAATCTACAATTTTCATAGTCATGAAAATAAAGAAAACTATTTTGGTCTGTACTGTATATATATATACATATATATATATATATATATATATATATATATATATATATATATATACAATATATACATATACATATACATAAATAAGTACAGATAATGTTTGTTTGCACCTCTGTGCATACTTTTGCAAGCATGATTTGCATACATCAATGTTTGATCATTTTCCAACCACAGGACTGACCCACTGGTGTGTTTTCACACCCTTCTCTGAATCAAAACCACACATGCACCATTGTTAAAAAAAAAAGGTTGCCTCCATTGTGGAAGTCAAAAATAACCCTTCCATGTGAACATATTTATCACAACCTACTCCCTGGTTTTATGTCTAGTGGAAACATGCAGCAAAATCTTTTGAATGATTCACAAAAGTGACCTGTATAAAAACGGGTTCTCTAACTTAAGATTGTATATACTTTAATTATTAGTATAAACAACTACTACCACAACAACAATTATCAGGCTCAGCTTTTACATGTTGAGAGCCACTTGACACCTTAGAGCTGGGGCCGGGCCTGCTTATGCACTTGAGAATATGTGTAGCTCTTATACTGCAACCATCCTTCAGACACACAAAATAATATACCTTGCCAAGACTGACAAAAGCTTATTTAATTTAGAGATATATTTATTAAGACCATACTACATCCCAATCCATTACATATGTCTGAAAAATTCTGTGATTCTTTCCATGCCATTTAGGTTCAAGAGATAGGCTCAAAATAAACTGAATGCCCCTGAGCAAAAAGTCACCCAGTGACAGTCAATGATCTATCCTTTTTAGTAAATAAATTCCATAAAAACTATGCTAAGGAAATATAAATGGACTAGAAGTATTTAAAAGAAACAAATATGAAATTAGTATGATTTACTTTAACTTTATTTGAAACAAAAATGTATAAAATAATTTTAATCACATTATATGTTACATATTCAAAGATTTAGAAATTAGTATTTAAGTATGTTGTATTTTATACAGTATGATTGCCCTTTTATACAAATTTGTATGGCAGTAAGATTCGGTGCATCGATCCTTTACATTTGCAATAACATGCAGGTGATCAGCAGATGTCCTCGTTGTGTGTATTTGGAATCAGTTTGCAAAGTAAATTAATTTGAATAAAAGGTTTTATTTCTCCAATAGCAATGTGCGTATATATTAATTTAGCAAACTAAAGTAAGCAATACATTATTATTAAGCAATTAATAATAAGCTTGATGCTACCAGCGCACAGATAAACTCATGAAAATAGAAAGAGATATAGAGACGAACAAGTGACTGAGGGACCTCCTGACCCCTTTCGTTGGATATTTACATGGTGGAATTTGTTGGCGGAAAAGCTCAACGCTGCTCAAGCGAAGAAACCGATCTGCTCTTGCACAAAGTTAAAGCGCGCGAGCAGGTCATCTACAGGACAAGCAGGCAGGGCCGTGTTAAGACAGTGTGGTGCCCCTGGGTACTATACCTCAAATGCCGCCGCCCCCCCCAGACATAATTAAGGTGATTTCTCAAATCAAATATAATTTCTTAACTTATCCAACTACCGTATTTTTCGGACTACGAGTTGCACCTAAGTTTAAGTCACATCAGTCCAAAAATACGCCCTGACAAGGAAAAAAAAACATATATAAGTCACACTGGACTATAAGTCGCATTTATTTAGAACCAAAAACCAATAGAAAACATTACTGTCTACAGCTGCGAGAGGGCGCTCTATGTTTTCAGTGTAGACTACAGGAGCACTGAGCAGCACAGAGCGCCCTCTCGCGGCTGTAGACGGTAATGTTTTAACTTTAACTTCAATGGTAATCAGGGAGAGCAAGCGAGAGTGCAGTCAATCGCTTCTGTCATTGTCGTCCTGAGCTCATTCTTCACTCGTTTTAGAAAAAACTTTCGATCCCTGGAACATTTTGAACTGTAGCTAAACGTCTAGCGTCCTTGTCTTTCTTTAACTTTCTTTTTGCAAAACCACTCAATTGACGTCTGTCCATTTTGGTTCATTTTCTGTAGCCGTTAAAAAAATACACATTTGCACGTACTTGTTGTGGACCAACTCAACTCTGACAGACTGGGGACGGAAGGAGGTGAATGATAATGGTCATGTAATCTTTATTTATTTATAATTTATTATTATTATTATTATTAAGTTAGTGTTCATAAACGAGTTATGCATGGTCTTTTAAGAATTTTAAGTTAATAATAAAACAATTTACGAAAAAGATTTTTAAACCTTATGTCATGTGGTGCCCCCCTAGTTGTTGTGAATGGTTGGTGCCCCTGGGCACTGGCCCAAGTTCCCTTATGGGTAATCCTATGGGTAATAATATGGGTATGTGTGTGTATTGTACAATTGTTCATTTAATTAGCCAATTTCATTTATTATACGTAGTAATAGGCTGAATTTCAAATAGGTAGCCTAATTCTAATATAGCCTACGCAATGACTATCCATTACATTTTTATATTTATGTAGCCTACACAACAATATTATTTTACACTGTAATTCTTTTGTTTTTAACATTTATAATTTTTGTGTGATGTGTATCCCTGTGTGTGATAAGCAAAGTCAACGTGAACTGTGGACCCGCCCAGAGGCGCATTTTCTACCAATGCGCCGCCCCCCCCAGACATAATTAAGGTGATTTCTCAAATCAAATATAATTTCTTAACTTATCCAACTACCGTATTTTTCGGACTACGAGTTGCACCTAAGTTTAAGTCACATCAGTCCAAAAATACGCCCTGACAAGGAAAAAAAAACATATATAAGTCACACTGGACTATAAGTCGCATTTATTTAGAACCAAAAACCAATAGAAAACATTACTGTCTACAGCTGCGAGAGGGCGCTCTATGTTTTCAGTGTAGACTACAGGAGCACTGAGCAGCACAGAGCGCCCTCTCGCGGCTGTAGACGGTAATGTTTTAACTTTAACTTCAATGGTAATCAGGGAGAGCAAGCGAGAGTGCAGTCAATCGCTTCTGTCATTGTCGTCCTGAGCTCATTCTTCACTCGTTTTAGAAAAAACTTTCGATCCCTGGAACATTTTGAACTGTAGCTAAACGTCTAGCGTCCTTGTCTTTCTTTAACTTTCTTTTTGCAAAACCACTCAATTGACGTCTGTCCATTTTGGTTCATTTTCTGTAGCCGTTAAAAAAATACACATTTGCACGTACTTGTTGTGGACCAACTCAACTCTGACAGACTGGGGACGGAAGGAGGTGAATGATAATGGTCATGTAATCTTTATTTATTTATAATTTATTATTATTATTATTATTAAGTTAGTGTTCATAAACGAGTTATGCATGGTCTTTTAAGAATTTTAAGTTAATAATAAAACAATTTACGAAAAAGATTTTTAAACCTTATGTCATGTGGTGCCCCCCTAGTTGTTGTGAATGGTTGGTGCCCCTGGGCACTGGCCCAAGTTCCCTTATGGGTAATCCTATGGGTAATAATATGGGTATGTGTGTGTATTGTACAATTGTTCATTTAATTAGCCAATTTCATTTATTATACGTAGTAATAGGCTGAATTTCAAATAGGTAGCCTAATTCTAATATAGCCTACGCAATGACTATCCATTACATTTTTATATTTATGTAGCCTACACAACAATATTATTTTACACTGTAATTCTTTTGTTTTTAACATTTATAATTTTTGTGTGATGTGTATCCCTGTGTGTGATAAGCAAAGTCAACGTGAACTGTGGACCCGCCCAGAGGCGCATTTTCTACCAATGCGCTCTTTAAATATATATATATATATATATATATATATATATATATATATATATATTGCACCATTGATTTTAGACTTTAGACCAGGTTTGAACTGGTCTATGGCGCAGTCTATTTTCAGCTCCTTAAAATACCAATGACAGTGACAGTGACATGACATTCAGCCAAGTATGGTGACCCATACTCAGAATTTGTGCTCTGCATTTAACCCATCCGAAGTGCACACACACAGAGCAGTGAACACACACACACACACTGACTACGTTTACATGCAGCCAATAACCCGTTCAAAACCGGGATATTAGCAATAACCCGGTCGCGCACGGCCATGTAAACACTGGCAAAAACCCTGGATACGTTCATATCCGGTTTTTAAAAACCGGGATATTATACCTGGGGTACCCCTTTTCTAACCCGAATATTTGGTCTTGTAAACGCATTTCGGCATATCCCCATCAAAATGAGTGTTCTGCTCATGTTCTATTTGCAAGGAATCTTGGTCTTTTGAGTCTTTGGATACAGGAAGAAGAATTGGAAATGACGTCTTACGTCCAGACGCTAACCGTGCGTCGCTGTTTACATCGGGATATTGGCGACTGATTACACATTCCATGTATACGGGAGTAACTCTCTCTGCTCACGCATGTAAACGGGTTATCCCGAATGTTTTAGAAACCCAAATAGTGACCGACCATAACCCGAATTTTAACAGCTTGTAAACGTAGTCACTGTGAACACACACCCAGAGCAGTGGGCAGCCATTTATGCTGCGGCGCCCAGGGAGCAGTTGGGGGTTCGATGCCTTGCTCAAGGGCACCTAAGTCGTGGTATTGAAGGTGGAGAGAGAACTGTACATGCACTCCCCCCACACACAATTCCTGCTGGCCCAGGACTCGAACTCACAACCTTTCGATTGGGAGTCCGACTCTCTAACCATTAGGCCACGACTTCCCATGTGCCAGCAATGCGCCTGAACACGCCTCTTTTTTTAGACCAGCAAATTAAACAACGTGGCGCTGGACGGGAAAATGCGAACAGGGCCAGACTGAAACTAGCAAACACACTAGCGCTGCCTCAATCTCCTCAATCTCAATCAGTTTAATGCCGGATTCGCACAAAGATTATTCTTGAAAGATGGAGCAGTTCCCTCTCAGTTCAGAGAAGGCGTTGTTTATGGACCACAACCGGTAAGTGTATTTTATTATTTAAGTTGGTGCGTTTAACAGTTTCTTGTAACGTATTACACAAAGGGCAACGCTGTTTAGCTTTGTTAACTAGATGTTAAGGCTGTGCAAAAAAACGAATGCGATTTTCATGCGCATCTCGTCAGTAAAAACGCTCCTGTGATTATAAGTACATCTCCAGCACATGCTCCTGCCCACTTGCTTCTCAAAACGAGTCCAATCGTGTAACCAGGAGGGCAGCATGCTCTAATCTGCTGTCGAATCACAACACAGGAACCGCTGGCCCAATCAGAACTCGTTACGTATTTCTGAAGGAGGGACTTCATAGAACAAAGAAGTCATCAGCCCGTTTTTATGACAGTGAAAACAGAGGAATACAGATAGGTGAATTGTGTGAAAAATACTGTTTTTTTTACACTCGAAACATGTGAACACTTGTTATATTGCACACTGTAAACACAATCAGAGCTTCAAAAAGCGAGGACCTTTAATAAACATTTTACGTGTTTGCCCTGACAAACAGATGGATTTGCTTGCACAGAGAGAACACAGAGAGTTTTGATGTTGGGCCAAATTTTGTGGTTCCTGTGGCTCAGTGGCAGAGCGTTGCTTTACCAGTATGAAAGGTTGTGGGTGCAAGTCCTATGGAGCACTCCGGTAAAAAGCTAATCATAGCCTGAATGCACTGTAAGTCATTTTGGATAAATGCATCTGCTAAATGTAAATGATTGTTTTTGGAACGTGAGGACATTTCTCTCTCTCTCTCTCTCTCTTTCCGTACATTAGCTAATTGTTAATGTTAGTTTTGGTTTGTCTTTACAAAACTAGGACTGAATTTTTGTGACTATGTTGTAGTTGTTAAATTAGCATTTTATTGTTAATTTTATGTATCATCATTTCCTAGGAATTACATGAGCCAGTTCACACTGTGATAGGCCATGCACTTGTACTACTCAGATGATATGCTCATTTTAAGATTCTTGGCTGTAACATTGTAACGTTCGTAGTCACGAGAAGAAGGAGGTGGGAACCAGTGAACATTTAAATAAAACTTTAATAATAAAATAAACACAAAACAGCGCGATAGCCCCTTGTGAATGACTGTCGTGCACGAACAGAAACATAACACAAAATAAAATCCAGGCCTGAAAAAAAAAAAAAAAAATCCTCTCCCGTCCAGCACTGTTGACACTCCTCCTTTTATCCTTCCAAAACTCGAGACCAGTGAGTGGGGCAGGTGTCACACATTCTCATTAACTCCACCAGCCTCGCTCCATTCCTATGTTACTTGAAGTGTGTTTTGAGAGACTATTGTGTTTGGATAATAAAGTAAAATAGTATCTCTGAATTGAAGCCCAAAAGTTTAATTTTGTATCGAATCCTTGAATTGTTCTCCAAATAACAGGTCAGCTTTAAGGAATATGTGGATGTGTCTCCTTCAACAGACTATTGTTGATACTTTTATTGGGGATAAATTTAACAAAAATTGCAAAATGAAACCATTCAAAATGAAATTAAGCTAAAATAAGTCACACTGAACACACTAAGTACAGTAGATCTAATTGGCAGCTGACATTATTTGCAATTGTGTTTCTCATGTCTTCGCCATACTAGTCTGTAATGAGATTTTATTAAGGGAATTTAGTTCCGCCCTTTTTTCTAAAACAACCAGTCAAATTTCAAAGTGTCAGTGTTTGATCTTTAAACACTGCGGTATATATAAAGAGGAAGCAGCCTGAAATAAGACATACACTTTCAGCCAAATAACCAGGGACTTTAATATCTTTTAAATACATATTTTAATTGTACTGCGTGATCTAAGCGGAATCTAAGCGGAACATACTGGATCTGTTTTACCTCAATCGTTATTAGATGACTGTAATATAAAATTCACATCTTTTTATTAAGGTTGTAAGTAATCCCTTTAAACATTTAAGATCTTTACCATATTAAGGATAGCAAAACTATGTGTACCTGTATGTATGTATGTATGTGTGTATATATATATATATATATATATATATATATATATATATATATATATATATATGTGTGTGTGTGTGTGTGTGTGTGTGTGTGTATGTATGTATATATATATATATATATATATATATATATATATATATATATATATATGTGTGTGTGTGTGTGTGTGTGTGTGTGTGAGAGTACTTTTATTAACAAAATAAAATGATTGAGCTCTCTTATCTGAATTGATTTGAATATTAACAGAGTCAGTATGTTTAAATTGTTAGTGATCTAAAGGTTATTAATTTTGTCCACTTAAACACACTTGTATGTACCAGACTTCTCTATTCATGTGTGCTTATTTCTCTTTTAGATTAAGTACAGGTGCTGCAAAATGAAGTTTAGAGTTTTGTCTACCCTTTTTCTTCTCACATTTGCAAGTAAGTTTAAAACTGTATTTTAATTGCCCATTTTATTTCACATTTATGTTTGTTACCATGTTACCATTTGTTGCCATTTCCACTTTTTGCTTTTAGATGTTACATGTGAAAGTGATGATTTTATTCATCAACATCCGTTGCTAGTTGCTGAATTTGGAAGCAATGTGATTTTACCCTGCTCTCACTCAGATGACTTTATAAACTCTGTTTCGTGGTATAAACATTCTTTTGGCAAGAAACCACTTCTCGTAGCATATTCAGAACACGGCTCTGGAAGTGTTAAATATCAAAATGGCTTCAAAAATACAAATAAATATCGTATCAGAACTGGAAATGGCTCTTTTAATTTGACCATCATACACTTGGAAGAATATGATTTTGCAACCTACTATTGTGCTGTGAGATTTTTAAACATCGTTAAATTTGGAGAAGGGACAATTCTTCTACATAAAGGTGAGTTTATGACAATATACTGAGCTTCACCCACAATCTGACTTTACATATATGTGTTGTTTTAATGTATTTACAGTTAAATTGAATGTTACGTTTCTTTCAGAGAGTGATGGAATAAGAAGCACCACAGTTCTCCAGCGGCCAGTATCTGACAGACTTCATCCAGGAGATTCAGTGACTCTGCAGTGTTCGGTCATCAGTCAGATCTGTGCAGGAGAATACAGCGTCTACTGGTTCAGACATTCATCAGAACATTCTCATCCAGGACTCATTTACACCAGTGATAACAGGAGTGATCAGTGTATGGAGAGATCAGAGAATGGCTTTTCTACCCAGAGCTGTGTCTACAGTCTCTCTCAGACTGAACTCAGATCATCTGATGCTGGGATTTATTACTGCGCTGTTGCCACATGTGGGAAGATACACTTTGGAAATGGAACTAAGTTGATCATTGAAGGTAACATTTGATTTGCTAGAAATTATTTTAGTACCACAATGATTTTGGTCATAAGTTGAAAGTGATGTATTTTATGTATTTATTGTAGCACATTAAATCTCACATCTATGTGACTATTTCAGATTTACAGTTCACATGGAACCCAATTACTGTAATTCTGGCAACACTGAACATCATGACCATGATTGTGATTACAATTCTGCTGATAGTGATTCAAAAGATCCACATTAGAGGTATTGTTGTGCTTCTTTGTCTGTACGTTTACTGTACAACAACTAGCTTCATGTTTTTATAAGAGCCACATATATCATCATCATATTTTAACCATAAATTTTGATTTGCATTAATCCAGATACCTTGAATCATCCCAGAAAACAATGGAAGCAGGTAATTACTTTCTTTTCTCATAGTTTAAATACAGAACGTGATTAAAATAAACACATTATATGTACAAAACTGTGACATTGTATAGTAGATTATATAGCAGATTTGTATCAGAATTCCAAATTATGTTTTTATTTCCAATTTTTCTCTTGGCAGATCGTGGATACTGATACTTTAAACCCAGAAGAGACACGAGTCCTTTATACCCATTCCATCAAGCACTAGCTGACAGTAATGATGGCTGAAAACATTATTACCGCATATTTGTTGAGGACTGATGATTATGTTGGCGAACATGATTTTTTTCTAATGACTGTAATATTCATAATATGTGTACAAGTTCACATTTTAATGTTGCGTTGGATAACAGCATCTGTTAAATAATCATGAAAATGCTGTTTGACTGGTTAAGTTCTGTTATTGTTCTCTTGCTTTTTAAGTATTTAATTTTTGGATATAAAAACCAAGAATGTGGTAGAATAAAATAATATCTCTTTACTGTCTTTCTGCAATCTCTGTCAAGACTCCATAATAGGAATATTTAATTGCTCAGAGTTTACTCTTTCATTCTAGTTGTGATTCTCATGTATTTCTCATTTTAGTATTAACGGTGTCTCAGATATTTCTCCTAAAAATCCTTAAGATAAATAAAGTAAACATAACTGATACATGATACAAATCTGAAAGAAATTAGTCCAAAATGAGAATGGACTGTGTGAAATATGGGAGATCTCTTTATTGTTTTGCTGTAATTTCTTTCAAGACCCCATTATAAAAATGTTTTACAGTTTGCGCTCTCTTTTTTTCTTGATTATTTTGGGTTTTTTACCTTTAATTGTCAGGACAATAGGAAAAGAGTTATGAAACTACTGGACCGGTGAGAAGGAAACAGGAGCAGGAAAGCACCTTTAGCTGGGACTTTAGCTGTCTGAGATGCACTTGTGCTTTCACATATGTGCTGCCCACAAGGCTATGACTCTTGACAGGTTACTCTGCTCAGGATACTAAGGGCTGATCCTTTTATATGTCTCAATGAGATAATCAGATTTTTCTTAAGATGTCTTCAATTTTATTTTAGGAGAAGTGTGACTGCACCATTAATAATAATTGCTGTTAATAGTATTCATCGTCTGGCAGACTACTATGGAAGCATATGGGTTTGCAATATTCAATTTGGAATGTAATATGCAAAATAACGATGCAATATGTAAAATGGCAATGCATTTCTGTATTTACATTTACGTTTTCCAATACTTATCCAAAGAGACAGAACTATTTGCACTGTATTTATCAGTGGGACAATATTCATACAATACTACAACCTAGAAATAATTTGCAGGTCTCAGCAGCACGAATTATGTGCCCAGCTACATCTGATTCAAATATTATGCTAATTAACATGAGCGGTGGTTTCAGACATTACAATGCTTCACTCGCACTGACTCTTATTCTGTTTGAAAGAATGAAAAGGCAGAGCTGAAGGTGGAGGGATTCAACCAATCAGATGAAAGCAGCGTTTCAGCTCTGTCCACAAGTGCAAATATTGAAGCCATAAACCGAAATGATCAAAATGTACACGGACCATCTGTCCTGTCCATGTTCTCTCACTTGAATCGTCTTCTTGAGTCTCGAGTCTCTTGACCTTCTGCAAGCCCCGCCTTTTTCACGCAGTGATTGACATGGCGGGAGGGGGCGGACACGTGATCGGCTCAGAATGCATTTTCAATGTGCACATTGAATTTTGCTCATTTCATTGCGGGAAATTTAATGAAAATGCAATCGTAAGTGTCCTGACTGTGAGTGTTAATGCAATTAAGAAAAATAGCATTTGAATGATAATTTTGCCACAGTTTTTGCTTGAACATGTTATACATATCTAATCCCTTCTGTAATACATTTTCATTTAATTTTGCAACGTATAAACCGTTAAATTAGTGTTCATTTTACATATTAAAACTAGTGTGTGAAATGGCAAATGAAAATTATGTAATTTAATTTTCTTTTTAATTTTGCACCATACCTTGCACAAATGTATTGGAAAATGCAAATGTAAATACAGAAATGCATTGCCATTTTACATATTGCATCGTCATTTTGCATATTACATTCCAAATTGAATATTGCTACCCATATGCTTCCATAGACTACGTCTTGTATTATTTTTTTCTTCTGAAAAAGCTTGTCATATGCGCACAAACTGACAGTCACCACTTATAAGCTACTACTAAATATTATAGAAACGTAATTTTCTGTAAAGTTGCTTTGTAACGATTTTGTATTGTTAAAAAAGCTATAAAAATAAACTTGAATTGAATTGAATTGAATATGATATATTAAATACTAAAATTATGTAATTTAAACAGTATTTAAAGGTGCAGTAGGAGTTCTTGGAAAATGCTAACTTTAGCCTGCTAGCACAGAAAGCGAATGTCCCACCCTTTATTGTGCAATTAAACATGGTCTACAACAAAACAACTTCAAATATGACAGTCCATGTATTGTGTTTTTACTGAAATGGTATTGATAAATGACATTATAGATATCCAGAGGGGAGACAAAATAAAATAAAAAGAGATCTCTTTAACATCCCAAATATTTCTGGTAGACAGAGGTTACTTCAACATCAAATGGAAACTTCCCCCAAAAAAAGAAAAATCAAAGTGAGATCTCTTTAACATCTAAAATATTTATCTTAGGTTAAGATTGAGATTGAGAATGCTTCTCAAGCTTGTCACATTTGTCACAACACTCTCACATTTGTCTCCTTTAAAGTTTTAGTAGAGATCTCAATAACATAATGCATTGTGCTCAGGTTTTCTCTTATGCTAAAAAATCTCCTTTAAAGACAGATATAAATCTATTTACAAAGTGTGCACCAAGTCAAGTACTTGAAAGGCTCTAAATAAAGGAGAAAAACAAATAAATTCGGAGTTTAAGATGAATCACATAGAAATAAGGATAATGTTACTTTTTATATGATTATGTTTATTTGCTTAGACACACTTTGTTGGAAATAGTAATAGCAAAGCTGATTTACAGAAAAAAGTAACCCTGGAGCTTATCTTTACTGAAAGGCAAATAAATGGCCTATGTCTTGATTATTAATTGACTAATTTTATTATTAATACATATTATATGTGTTGCTCCCTTGGACAATAACGACAACATAATTTGCTTTTCTGTAGATTTATTTGCTCGGTTGTTTTTTCCTTTGTGCTTTCTGCAACAGATTTGAGTTGCAAGCTTTAACAAGAACAATGTCTATGCTGCCCTTATTCTCTAACCTTTTTACCTACATGTCTTTCTTCACACAGCGCCCCCAACAGTATACATCTTTTTTCTGACATATTGTTACTGCAAATGAGCTACAAAAATTTTTTTGAAACCAATTAAATAATTTTTTGAGTTCATTACACCCTCCCCCTAAAAAATAAATACAAATAAAATGTTTAAAAATATGTCTTTATTTATTTATATTTTACTATTTCTGGGTAAATATTTAAAATGTAAGTTCCCTTTCATCCGGTCAATCTTGATGCCTTGTCGGTGACTGACCCAAAATGGGTATCGCTTCGATAGACCAATCTAATTTGAGTGTAAACTAAACAAGCCAATGCACATTGGCATGCAATTATTGGATGTAGCTGCCGCTGATCACTGCGTGAGTATAAGAAGGCAGCAGGTGCAATGCATACCAGCTTTTCGCCTCAGAGCTGAGCGACAGTATCGTTCTGCTTACCTCAACTGTGTCTGTGGTGAACTGCGGGTTTGGCACGCTCTCGGAAGCTTTGTGTGTTGGCGAGACGGCGCTTCAGCGGCGGTCATTCCTGTGTCAAGTTGATTCCACACTTTAGGCCGCACTACCCAGCACCTCTGATCCAGTGGAGGAACCCACGGAATGCCCACGGTAGATCCTTCCCGGGCCTGTAGACACTCGGATAGATTGTGGATGCCATAGCCCTGGCTTATCAGGCTCAGGGTGTGCCTTGTTCGTTCAGGTTGCAAGCTCACTCAACTAGAAGTGTTTCATCCTCCTGGGCGCTGGCTCTTGGCGCCTTGCTGACAGATATTTGTAGAGCTGCGGGCTGGGCAAGCCCTAACACGTTCGCTAGGTTCTATAGCCTTCATGTAGAGCCGGTTTCCTCCTGTGTTCTCACGTCAAATGGGTATTGGCACTGAGAGGCCCCGATTATTGTCTGCTTGCTTAAACTGCCCCAGAGTGTCCGTACTGTAGACCCTGTTGAGATCCTCCACCACCCTAGGCAGCTGGACGTGGTGGAATGTCCAGCGCCAGGCCTTTATGATGAATCCGTGAGAACCATGGAAGGCTGTGTTCCATATTGAGACCTAAATGGTACTCGTATGTGTATAGTCCACGCTAAAGCCTTGGAGCCCATGTTTCCCCGGCAGACTTCTTCCTTCCCAAGAGAGTTTTAATCACCTCGAAATTCTCCAAACACTCCTAAATGGATGCTATATGTGTATTTGCCCCTGAGACCTCCTACGGGAGGGATGGGGCTTCCGCAGCATGACTGTTCCAAGCGGAATGGCTATGTTTTCCCAGTGTTATCCAGTCTCACCCAGTGAGGCAGTGCTTTGACAATGGTGGGTGGAACTATTGTTCCGAGCCCCGGCCTACACCTAATAGGGGTACAGGCGGCTGGCACAGGGCACTGGAAGGGGCAGCACCCATGGCGCTTTGGTAGTTCCCATTTTGCATCAGTCACCAACATGGCGTCGAGAGTGACCGACTGAAAGGGAATGTCTTGGTTACTTATGGTAACCCTCGTTCCCTGATGGAGGGAACGGAGATGCCACGTCCCGTCACCATGGTTGCTGTACCGCCACTGAGCTGCCGGGTCTCTGGCTCGGCTCCTCAGCGAAAACCTGTTATGGATTGCACCTGCTGCCTTCTTATAATCACACAGTGATCAGCGGCATCTGGACGCAATAATTGCATGCCAATGTGCATTGGCTCGTTTAGTTTACACTCTAAGTAGTTTGGTCTATCGATATCCAATTTTGCGTCGGTCACCGACATGGCGTCTCTGTTCCCTCCTTCAGGGAATGAGGGTTACCATACGTAAGTGAGACGTTCCATTGACAGTTCGATATAGATACTTTCTCACAGCTTAACAATAAAATCAACATGTTCTACCTCCATACAGTTATGACATCACTACAATCATCTAAACTGTTATACTTAATGTGTGTTGAGAGGTGACTTGTTTTTAGGCTCGCTGGAGGGCCCCCCAAAACATCCTGTAATGACAAGTGAACACAACCACATTCACCACCACAATGTATTGACAAATTTTCTATGTCACTTTAACACTGCATTAATCTCAGAGCATTTCATCTCCATACTGTAAAAATGGTCATTAAAGCAACTGTATGTAGTTTTGTGTTTGTTTGTGGTTTTAGAAACTCCTACAGTTAAGGGAGTGGAATTTATTGTCATACATATATCCCTATCGTAATTGTCATGAATAAAAAGTGGTTCATTGTACGCCTGCATGTTGCTGCCATTAACCAATTTGCCTTTTTCACAGGATTTTGTACTTGCTCATCAAACTTACTCCCGTAAAGCCAGATATACACTCAGCAATTTCTGTCAGATTTTGAGCCAAATTCTGATTGTGCGACTCTTTTGAGTTTGGTTTTCAGGTTTGTCATGCGTCTTTTGACGTGCAGTATACAGGGGGTAACAAGAGGTGAATAGCCTCTCCTGACTGGCAGTCAGATGGTCGAATGAATTTCTGATATGTCTGAAATTTTTGATGTCCCTTGTGAAAGTATAGCACAGTTGAAGCAGAACAACGGACCTACTGCCCTAAGCTCTGTATTTTTTCCCTCACTGTCAGGGAACCAGCAGTCAAAAACAATAGGGCATTGAAAAAAATGTCAGCTAGTTTTTAGCATTGGCCAAATTAGAGAAAAATCATAATGCACAAAGGAAATCAAAATAAACAAATGTAGGCCTAATAAAAGAGGTCAACAGAACAAAACTGAACTCAAATAATTAAAGCCATGACAAACAAACTGAACTGACCCCTTCACAGAAGCTCAGGAATTTCCGCTATTCTCCTCACAGCCCACACCATGGTAACTTAAACTCAAAAGAAACCGATATTAAAAATAATATACAGTGCAGCGAACAAAATTTTGTGCACTCCAACTAGTTAAGATGTACTGATATTAAATAAAGTGTTATGAAAGAAAAGCAAACCGAGTCTGTCTTATTACTAAATATATGAAAAATATACAAAATTCATAAAATAAATTAATCAAACGATTGAAAGAAAATATTTAGATAATGCTTGCCTGCTTGTGTGTGTATGTGCATATATGTTACCACTCACTGATGTGTGGCCGCATCGTGGGCCATCACACTCAAAGCAGATTAAAGGGATAGTTCACTCTCAAAATTAAATATTGATATGTTTTAGCTTACCTCAAGGATATCCAAGATGTAGGTTTCTTTGTTTCCTCAGTATTTCCCATTTTGATATTTTTAGGTCCAACCGTTCTTGACTGTGACTCACATAATGGATGTCTATGGTCACCACCTCAAAGAGCATGCACAGAGGAGTAAAATTAAACAATTCCCCATCGTAAGTACACGCTCTGGCTTTAGTCTGTGCAAGCGCGGAAAGCCCCGGATTTGATCTCTCGCACACACACATCACACATTGTTTACCACATGATACGCCACCAATCTGCACTGTCTGAAATATAAAGCAGTAATTGTAATTAATTAATTTTTTTATAATGCACCCTATAATCGTTGCGTTTATAATAAAAATACAACACATTACTCACTCTATTGACAGTGTGCCATTGGGTCCCTCTGGCATTGGACGTCGCCTCCAATTTGTACGTGGCAAACTAAACACAACGTGCAAAACGCTGGGTCTCAACAGCGGAGAAAACTAAGGATCTTCAGTCAGGCAGGTAGGTGTGTGATGCGATACTGTCAATGTCCTCGTCGTCGTCTTGTAGTTGTTCCATTCTTGACAACATATGCTCCACTTCTGTTGGCATTTCACAACACTTGCTACTAAAACACCACCAATTTTGAAGAGATCTCTGTCTCTGAGGCTTGAAGACGTAGGGGATCGCTCCTGAGTACTTGGTCTGTGTATTCTGGTTCAAATAAATATGGTTGTGAAAAAAATTCAACATTGTCTATGGATATATTGAAATCGTCTTCCATTGCAATTTCCTGTACGTCTAAATATGTTTAGATCTTCACAGTGAAAGATAAAACTTCCGAAATCTGTATAAACCATAGGCAGTAAGTGTAAACAATGAGTGATGTTCACGCATGAGAGATGGCTTCCGGTGCTTTCCTCGCTTGCGCAGACTAAGCCAGAGGATGTCCTTGAGATAAGCTAAAACATACCAAAATTTAATTTGAGAGTGAACTATCCCTTTAAACCATGGTGACATGGTGTGTGCTACAGATAGAAGTGATGGAGGCTACACAGTTCCAGGTTCGGGAGGGTCCCACAAGTTTATTTCGCTTAATCAATTGCAGCTCGATGAATGGACCACACAGAATTCCTGAGCTTTGGCTTGACATTGCATTTGATTTACTTAAACAGTGCGAGTTGGTAACAAGACGTTACTGTAATCGCACAGTGCATGCTCAGCCTATACAGAACAGATGTATGAGGGGAGTGTGGGAAAGAAACAGAAGCCATTCTCCATATTAGAAGTCTTGAAGTCAGTGATATGAATTTAAAAACTGATATCAAGTTAAAACACTCACAGTTACTTTAAGTTGGCTTTTTTTGTTTTGTTTTGTCATTAGATTTTCACTTTTGTTCAATGTCTGTAAGCTACAGAAAAATGTTATTGTAAATGAAATTATTCTGTTGTTGATAATAGATTGTGTTTGGTCACCAGCTCTGCTTGTGAATATCCACACCTCTAAAGGAAATTTCACTCTGCCCCTTTTTCAGAAACAACCAATCAAATTTCAAAGTGTCACTGTTTGATCTTTGAACACTGCCCTATATATAAAGAGGAAACAGGCTGAAATAAGACATGATACCCAATTGACACTTTCATCCTCATAACAGGGCCCTTTAGTTCTTTTAAATACATGTTTTTATTTTATTCCATGATGGCAACCTAAGCTGAATATACTGGATCTGTTTTACTTCAATCGTTATTAAAGGACTGTAATATCATATTAACATCTTTCTCGTACGATTGTGAGTAATTCCTTTAAAAATTCAATAACTTTACCAAATTAATAATAGTAAAACTTTTTTTTTCTTAGCCAACTGTATTGTATTATTTTATTAACAAAATGTTGCCAATCAATTCTTTTTTCTCAGTAAAGTTCTTAGAATTGGATGTTAACACAGTCAGTATGTTTAAATGTTCCTGTGGCTCAGTGGTAGAGCAGCGCAAAAGGTTGTGGGTTCATTTCCCAGAGAAACATAAATAGTAATAAAATAAAAATGTATAATCTGAATGCACTGTAAGTTGCTTTGGATAAAAGCGTCTTGCAAATGCATATATGTTAAATTGTTAGTGATCTAAATGTTATTGATTTTGTCCATTTAAACACACTTGTATGTACCAGACTTCTCTATTCATGTGTGCTTATTTCTCTTTTAGATTAATACAGGTGCTGCAAAATGAAGTTTAGAGTTTTGTCTACCCTTTTTCTCCTCACATTTGCAAGTAAGTTTAAAATTGTATTTAAATTGCCCATTTGATTTCATATTTATGTTTGTAACCATGTTACCATTTGTTACCATTTCCACTTTTTGCTTTTAGATGTTACATGTGAAAGTGATGATTTTATTCATCAACATCCGTTGCTAGTTGCTGAATTTGGAAGCAATGTGATTTTACCCTGCTCTCACTCAGATGACTTTATAAACTCTGTTTCGTGGTATAAACATTCTTTTGGCAAGAAACCACTTCTCGTAGCATATTCAGAACACGGCTCTGGAAGTGTTAAATATCAAAATGGCTTCAACAATTCAAATAAATATCGTATCAGAACTGGAAATGGATCTTTTAATTTGACCATCATACACTTGGAAGAATATGATTTTGCAACCTACTATTGTGCTGTGAGATTTTTAAACATCGTTAAATTTGGAGAAGGGTCGATTCTTCTACATAAAGGTGAGTTTATGAAAATATACTGAGCTTCACCCACAATCTGACTTCACATATATGTGTTGTTTTAATGTATTTATAGTTAAATTGAATGTTACGTTTCTTTCAGAGAGTGATGGAATAAGAAGTACCACAGTTCTCCAGCGGCCAGTATCTGACAGACTTCATCCAGGAGATTCAGTGACTCTGCAGTGTTCGGTCATCAGTCAGATCTGTGCAGGAGAATACAGCGTCTACTGGTTCAGACATTCATCAGAACAATCTCATCCAGGACTCATTTACACTCGTGATAACAGGAGTGATCAGTGTATGGAGAGATCAGAGAATGGCTCTTCTACCCAGAGCTGTGTCTACAGTCTCTCTCAGACTGAACTTAGATCATCTGATGCTGGGATTTATTACTGTGCTGTTGCCACGTGTGGGAAGATACACTTTGGAAATGGAACTAAGTTGATTATTGAAGGTACATATATATTTATATTATAGTATCACACTATATTCAGTCAGCCAGTTAATAGAATATTTCTTTATAATTATGTTGCTACAGGAACTCTTAAATCTATTTAATCATTTCAGCGTCTTCAGCTTTGACCTTTTTGAATCCAGTTGTTTTAACCCTGTTCACAATCAGTATGATATCCATTATTGTGAACATATTTCTGATGAGACTGATTCACAAGAATCAAAATAAAGGTAAATATATTAAAATAAGTATATGGCAAAATTAAATAAAGTACTAATATTCAACAGTAAATTGCTATTTATGAAATGTATATGATTGAAATTAACAAAGTATATTTTATTATTATCCAAAGAAGCTCCAAAACAACCTAGAAATCAAAGGAATCAGGTAATCCATTTTTTCCCCCTTTAAGTTATAGAGAATGCAAAAAAAAAAAATTCAGATGTTTTTTTTTTTTTTTTATTAAATGATTTTAGAGGTCTGCAAAACTATTTTATACACATTTTTGTCTTTATATCAATCAACAAACAATCTTCCCTACACTACAGTTCAAAAGTTTGAAGTCAGGAGGAATTGTAATGTTTTTAAAGATGTTTAAATGTTTATGTTTAAAAAAATAAATAAAAATACTGTGATGGCAAAACTGAACTTTCAGCATATAATTCTCTCCAGTCTTCAGTGTCATAAGATCCTTCAGAAATCATTTAAGTTTAAGAAATGTATTTATAACAATGTAAAATTATTTATTGTCATTTTGATCAATTTATTGCTTCTTGATGAATTCTTGATAAATGAAATCTTAATGACCCCAAACTTTTGAATAGTGGCGTGTATGATAAATAAAGTGGTCAAAGTTTAAAGTGATAGGCCTACATCTTTACTCAAAATGGCAATTTGTAGTGCAGATTATTTTTATTAAAAGCAACATGCATCACACTACTGATAAAGAGTTGAGGCTTTAATTTAATGCTCAAGGGAAAAGAGTGGGTAGGCTAAGCAGGGCTTGAAACCGAAAAAAAAAAAAAAATCATTCGGTTCACTCAGAACAGAATCGATATTTTGACGTTTCTGTTCCTGCGTTCCTCTGATATTATTACCGTTGGAAGAAATACCGGTTAATAATGCTATTTTTTTTAATAATTTTCTTTGCCTATAATTTGCCTAATAATAATAATAAAAGTACATTGCTTTCTTTACTCAAAAAGAAATGCAAAAAAGAGAGATCTGGTAACATTAGCCAGTAGCCATTGGCAACATTAGCCATTTCGTTCTTTGAACCGGTTCAGAGCCCTGAGGCTAAGATAACCTGATTGTTTGTAGGTATTTATTTATTTTTCCTGTTTCATGTGTGTTTTCTATATATGGATGGCAATCCACAAAATGATTGTTTTTTCCAGTTACATAGTTTGATAGTTATTATATTTTTCCTCTGCAGATTGCGGAAACAGATGGCTTAAATTATGTAGCCCTGAGTTTTTCCAAAAAGCCTACCAGCTCAAAAAGATCTTCAAAGATAACCAACCAAGAAGAAACGTTTTATTCACAGATTACAAAGCAATGAGAAAATTGTTAATGCTGAGAAATTGTTGATTTATTTCTCCACTGAACTGGGTATTATCTGTATCTGTAAACTGTTAATATAATATAATGCTGTTGTACTGTTTTTAATATAATTGTATAACTTTTGTTTAACGTAAATATTTTGAACTGACACCTTTTTCATTATAAACCTTCAGTCAAGGGCCTTTCCTTAAAGTCATCAAACTATGCAATACATTTGTGATTTTAAAGGATATGTAGTTGTTGTATATGATTAAAACAGTATAATAATACTACTAATTTGTACTAATACTAATTTGTAATTTTGGGTGAGCCATTTTGTTATTCCCTTGTCAATGTAGAATCTTAATTGCGATGGTATAAAGAGTAAAGGAGAAGATTTTTGTGTCTTTGGATTCTTTGCTTTGATCTAGAGATAGAAGACCCACTGAATGATATCCACTCGGAAAAGCAAACTTTCAGTAGGATCTGTATAGTTCGGTTCATGAACAAATTACTCCTTTGAGCCTATTTTTAATCCATGGATAAATAAATAAATAAATTCTGGTGTGTAACATTGCTTGTATTATTTATTAGAGGCAATTTATTTTATATGTAAGCAAATTTGATATTAAACATTAACTGAAATTACTCGATTTGAAATAAATATAAATGAATCAAGAATTTATAAATCAAATCTGTATTATTAATATCCAGACTTTCCTGTTCCGCTAAATTCTGATTAAAGCAATAGTTCACCAAGAAGTGAAAAATTGCTCAATATTTACATCTACATACAAGATGTATGTCATCTGTACAGATTTGGAGAAATTCAGCATTGCATCACTTGATCACCAATTGATCCTGTGTGATGAATACGTGTTGACAGAATGAGAGTTCAAACAGCTAAAAAAAATGCTGTTATGTACCAGTTGTTAAAATTCATCTTTACTAAGACACCACACCAGTTTAATCACAAATTTTTGCTGTATTTTCAGCATTTCATTGATGACTGTTTCTCTGATTTTCACCTGAAATCAAGTGAGATTGAACAAAAAAGCTTGCTTGCTAAATTTGTACAATTAGTATCCTCAATTCCCAAACAATTTAACATTGTAATGCAAAGGAAAGTTGATGTGACAAAGTGTTTTGACAACTTTTTTTGGAGTGTTTCACAGCCATCAAAATCTAAATTTGTTTATACAAATACATTAGTTGGTCATTGAGAACTGTTTACTTTTGTTAATTAAATAAAGGTTAAGGAGAATGAGCAAACAACATATTCTTGATTTTATGGCATTTCACAAAACGTCCCTGTGGCGAGTGGGGCGGGGCCGAGAGGCGTGGGAACGAGGAGTGAGGCCAGGTGTAGTGATTGAAGATGAGCTGCACCTGCGCCCCACCGCCGGTATTGAGTCCCACGTAGGAGATGGAAGGATATAAAACTGGAGCGACGACCGTGAAGGAAGAGAGAGGACCAGGCCTGGGACATTATTTTATGTTTGCTTTTTATTTGCGCGCACCAGTCGTCCGCGAGGGGCTGGTGCGCTGTTTTGTATTTATTTTGAATATTAAAATTATGTTTTGATTGTGCACCGGTTCCCGCCTCCATCTTGCCGATGATTACAAAGGTTATATCATTACAGTGGGCTGTAACAATATTAACACTCCATACTCATCCGGAAGAAGGAGGCGGGAACCGGCGCACAATCAAAACATAATTTTAATATTTTTTAGGAGCAAACCCCACACAGTTTTGTGTTTCTCTCTGGAGTTTTATAGCCAGGACACTAACACAATATACACACTATATGTGGACAGGTAATGTATGCATCTTTCACTCCTAGATTTTTTGAGTGTTTTGTGTTGGTCAACTGTGAGTTTATTATTGGGCTTTTATTTTCTAACTGTATAAGTGGCAAAACACATACACAAGCACACACAAAGTGCTAAATGTAGGCTAGTTAAAGTGATAGTTTGCCCAAAAACAAAAATTTGTTCATTAATTACACACACGATGTCGCACAACCTTTCTGGACCTCGAACGTGCCCGTTTGATTTGTTGTCTATACACGGTCAGAAAACTCTCAGGTTTCATTAAAAATATCTTAATTTGTGTTCCAAAGATGAATGGAAGTCTTACGGGTCTGGAACGAAATGAGGGTAAGAAATTGATGGCATAATTCTTTGTATCTGTCAGGAGGAGTAGACCAATTCACTTTATTTAGGCATACTGCCCCCATCTGGTATGGAATGTGGAGTATGACTTGATTTTTTTGCCGGACATGACAGATGGCACCTTTAAAGCTGTAGCTGAATTGGAAACATGTTTTTTCTTAAGTATATCTTGTGTTATTGAGATAAGTTGCTTAAACTTTTAAGGTATTGGCAACATATTTATTAGGTCATCTTTAAAATGCAACATGATTGTTGCTACAGGTTATGCAGGGTTCGGCAACATATTTGTTTTGGTCATTGGTTAAGGGCAACATGCTTGTTGCTTAAGGTGTTGAGATTTTCTATCAGTTTGTGCTATCAGCAAAACTATCAGCGGGAGTTGTTGCCCCGAACGAAACCATACCGGTAATCCAAACTGTACTTGTCATTCATGATTGACCATAGTGGTCCTTTAACTTTAATCAACAGGTACATCCTCACCATAACTTATTCCAGAAAAGTCTCACTCATGTGATGAATGTTGGGTTTGGGGGAAGGGGTGTGTCTAAACTAAATCAACACCCCAGTATTTTATGTATTTTGAAAAAAAAAGAAAATAATAATCTTAAATGTTTTCAAATGCAAATTTAATTATTTATTTATTTATTTTTTTTTAAATTGATAAGTGCTTCAAATACCTATTTTAAACATATGTATCTGAAATACTGCCCATACCTGGCTCTTCTCATTAATCAAAAATGTGTTTGATTGTTTGCATTTGACAGTTTGCATATATATAGTTTGCAGATTTAGTGTGTTTCTTTTGTTGTTGTTGTTGTTGTTGTTGTTTTTTGCTTGTGCCAATTCTTACTGCCATCCTCATATGGGTGTGTGTAAAGACACAATCATGAAAATGACTCATGGCAGTATATAGTTCTGCCCCTTTCTCTAAAACAACCAGTCAAAAATCAAAGTGTCACAGTGTTTGATCTTTGAACATGGTGGAGTATAAAAGAGGAAGCATCTGAACACAACGGACACCGTCCACCACATAACCAGTTTATTTCAAACTGTGAAATGAAAAAATTAAAATTTTATTGTGCAATTGTTTTTTTGTTTTTTACTTCAGTGAGCGTAATTTATTTTTAGAGGATTATATTAGCAAATCATCTGTCTTGGAAAGTAAGTAATTCCTCTGAGCTTCATCAATTTAAATGAATAATTTTAAGTTCTTGATCATTCCAAAAATTCTCAAGACAGCTGTTTATTTTTTTCTCTTTTAGATTAAATTGCCAAGTTCTGCAGAATGAAGTTCAGAGTATTGTTTTTCGTTTCTCTCTCCATGTTTGCATGTAAGTTTGACAAGTATCTTGATTGTTGAACATTAATTTTCATATAAGATTTCCTTATCATATTACTTTTATTTTTAGGTGGCACATGTCAGATAAAGGGTGTCATTCACCAGTATCCTTTTGTAGTTGCTGAACTTGGGAGCAGTGTGATTTTACCATGCTCTTATTCATTTGACATGATACACACTGTTTCATGGTTTAAACAGACTGTTGGCAAAAAACCTCTTCTTATTGCATATTCAAATCATCTCTCAGGAGGTTTTATATATCAAAATGGCTTTGACAAGGTCGAACGGTATTCTTTTGAAGTTGGAACTAACTTTTTCAATATGAGCATCATTAACCTGAAGGAAAATGATTTTACAAACTACTATTGTGCTGTGACCTTCATGAGCACAATTGAGTTTGGAGAAGGGACGATTTTGCTACACAGTGGTGAGACTTCTTTTAAACGAGCTGTTTTGTGAGAACTTTCACTGATGTCACATATTAATTAAGTAAAATTGTATTAGTAGAAAATAACATCATCTTGATGGATTTCTTTTAAAGGTAAAGATTCTGCCAGTGGGGCCACAGTTCTCCAGCGGCCAGTATCTGACAGACTTCATCCAGGAGATTCAGTGACTCTGCAGTGTTCGGTCATCAGTCAGATCTGTGCAGGAGAATACAGCATCTACTGGTTCAGACATTCATCAGAACATTCTCATCCAGGACTCATTTACACTCGTGATAACAGGAGTGATCAGTGTATGGAGAGATCAGAGAAAGGCTCTTCTACCCAGAGCTGTGTCTACAGTCTCTCTCAGACTGAACTCAGATCATCTGATGCTGGGATTTATTACTGCGCTGTTGCCACATGTGGGAAGATACACTTTGGAAATGGAACTAAATTAATTATTGAAGGTACAGATATATTTTATTTTACTACGGAACATACCAGAACATATTTTTTTGTATATATGGTGGTACATGAAAACTGTTACTATTTCAGCATCTTTGACTTTTTGGAATCCAGTTGTTTTAACCTTGTTCGCAATAAGCATCATTTCCATTATTGTGAACATATTTCTGGTGAGACTAATTCACAAGAATCACAGAAAAGGTAAATATAATAACATACTATTGTGGTACAATTCTATAATGTACTAATATTAAACAGTAAATTGCTATTTTTGAAATTCAAATCAGTGTAATTAAAGTATTTTTTATTATTATCCAAAGAAGCTTCAAAACAACCCACAAATCAAAGGAATCAGGTAATCTATTTGTTTTTTTGCCCTGTAAATTGAAAAAGCTATTCAGATGTTTTATAATAGCACATTCCATAAATGCTGACAACTCGCAGTGATGATAAATTTTGACTGGAGGAAAATAAGTATATTTGTATCAATGTCAAAATGTAGCAACTAGATTAAAGCTTTTTTTCCTCAACATTTTGTCCTAAACTATTTCTAATGTACATGTGTGGTTTTTGTAGGCTACAGTACATTTATACCAATTCATAAAATGTCAGTTTTTTCAGTCATGTAGTTTGATGTTTTTTCTTCTTTTTGTATTTTTCCTCTGCAGACAGAATCGGATGCCTTAAATTATGTATCCCTGAGTTTTTCCAAAAGGCTTACAACCTCAAAAAGATCTTCAGGGAAAACTAGCCAAGAACAAAGTGTTTATTCACAGATCACAAAGCAATAGTTCAGTTGATTTCTAATGCAAATAAATTGTTGTTGTTAACATAATTTTTGTAGTATATTAAAATTTAACCAATCTAGACATTATGGAATAGAATAGAATAGAATACTACTTTATTGTCATTGAGCAACAACATTTAGTGCTTTTCCTCAGAGGTACATCTGACATTTTCCTTTTTTCTCTTTTATGTTTATGAACAGGATTGATACAAATAAAAATACTGTCCACAACTTTAATTCTTTTTCCCCACCACCTGTCCTTTTTGTCTGTGGCTGCTAAAGCACTTTCCTTCCAATCCATAATTTGGATGAAAAACTGTTGTGTTGACTGAGTGTTCACATTAAAGTTGAGAGGAAATGCCTTCCGGTTGATTTCAATTGCTGCGCTAGCTGACACATGAGATCCTGTAACTGCCAACAGTTCCAAAACACATGCTTGCTTGCTTGATTAATTGTTTATTTTTATTTTTGTATTCATTTATTTATTGATTTATTTATAATCCAAATTAAAAATATTGATGCAAATAGCATTGATACAACAGTACGAACTATCATGAATGCGATGGCACAATGGTCATTCAGTGCCATTTGAGTCCACATGAGGTGGTATATTTTGTGTAAAAATGGGCCAATATTTGTTTCTTTAAATGCTCATATCTTACACATGTACTGCAAGTAGGCTAAACTACCATGTCCCCAAGGAAGCTTGAATAACTTCAGCCACAAATGTAAGTAATAAACAAACAATTCCAGTTTTCCAATTTTTTTTTTCAATATTGTTGTGTATTCTTATTTACAATATTCTTAATCACAATATATTTTTGTTATTTATAAAAAATGTTATGCTTCAAGTCTTCGAAACATGTTGTGTGCCTGAATTTAATGTCCCCCCGTTACTCTGATAGAAAGCCCCTCTGAACCCACCCCTTGAATTTTCCATAATCACATTATTCTCAGGATGTAGAATAATTTCTGGTTGCAAACTATCTACAAGAAAGAGAGTATGACTTCTTAATTAACCCATTTTTCTGTGTTTTAGAATGATTCACTGATGTGCTAAAGCATAACATGTTTACTCTGTTATGCTTATTTATAGTGGAAACTGATATTCTTTTGTAATTCTGAAAACAAGGTTAATGAACAGGTTGACAGTCTTTCTGAGTGATCATTACACACTAGCTTGTTGCTCATCATGTGAGTAGAATTGTCTGACTTTAGCATAAAATGCCTCTCCTGTTACTGTTTTTCACAGTAGGGTGGACATATTGTAACAGTGGATGTAAAAACTAGATAAACAAGTGTTTACAGCATGTATTGGTGCTTATAATTAATTTATTATGCATTTTAACATTTTATCTGAAGAAGGGCTTTTTAAACTACAAGAAACACATATTGGTCCAGCTGAGGTTAATATTCTTTAATAATTTTTCATGAAATTCTTAACACATCCCAGAGTCAAATGTCTTCTGTGTTACAGGACATTCTCAACTCAATTAATAAACGTTTGGAATGCACAGTTATTGTAAAATGTACATTTTATAAGAGCTAAATGTCCCTCCCTTTACCCTGCAAATGTTTTTTAACAGAGTGTTTATTATCTTGAAAAAAGTTGCCGTATTTTGAGGCACAATGTAATTTCAACATTAACAAAAATTTTAATGGAATTTTAAATGTGAGGCACGTTTATTATGAGTGGCTTCCATGTATGACAGATAACGGAAGCGAGAGAAAAGTCTTTATTGTATTTGAAAAAAAGTATATTTTTTTCTTGCAAAAACATATGGATTCACTACAGAAGGCCTTTATTCAAAGCCACCCCCGACCCCCAGAACTGTGTGAGGCACATTTAATATGAATGTGCGCACTTAATTTGATGACTTCTGGACTGTTCGACTGCAACACCCCAAACACAAGCTAATTTAAATTTTTCGGTGAACTGACCCTTTAAACACAGTTTCTAATCAACAGAGCATTCGATCATAAACTTTCTTTGACCCTTAAGAGCACTGAGGGACATTTTTTTGCTCTTTATAACATTTATGCAACTCGTTCTAACTCTTTTTAAATCATGGAAATGTAAACTTTTTTAAACAATTGTTGAAATTGTTTATTAAATTAATGTTTTAAATATGATGTTATATATATGAAAACATGAATTCATGAATGAAAACAGATTATTGTTCATACATTTTCTGAATTTGTCAGGACAGAGAAAAGTCTAGTAAGACTGGATCTAACACTAGCTCAATACAATGCAATTAACAGTGATGTATGGTTTAGCATAAGCAGAGTTTCACTTGTGTTTTGTTACATAGGGTCTGATGATCTGTGGATCACCGTGTGGCAGCATAAACTACATTAGGCTCCACATCCTTCAAAACTAAGAAGGAACTAAACTAATGTCATGTATAATCATAAGATTAAAAATTTAATGAAAAAGCAATGGCAAATTAATTGATATAAATGATTTTGTAGAACATTTACTATATTATGCTATATTGTATATAACGTGGTACAGTATAGTATAGTAGCTATACATAGTTATATATTACTGTTGCTGTTATTTATTTATTCAATTTATGGCAAACATTGTCATTCTGTTATTGTCCTACATTCTATAGCAAATATCACAAAGGTTTATTTACCTAATAAGAGCAGCAGTGGGTCTGTTGCAGAAAAATTAATGCTATGTAACAATCAGTTCAGCCTAACTCATGTCCACCGTCATCTCCCAGATGAAGGAAAGTTTTGAAGTAATCAACAGTTTAATGTTTAACAGTTTTAAAATGACTCATTATTGTATCCTAATTTAGTTACTTAGTGTTTGCTGTGGTCCTAATTTAGTTAGTGTTTGGTAACTACTTTGCATCAGCAACACTGACTCAATGACAAACAATTCATCCATAAGAAGACACTGATGGCCCCTTTATGCATAGCAACTAGTCTCTCTGACTAATTAATAATTTTATTTTCAATCATAAATATAATAATATATTATGTGTCAGGCAGTCATTCATGCAATGGTATGCAAAATCATGGTCCTACTAAACACCTTTTTTAAATAAGGTTACATTTTCCGCAATTAAATAATTATTTCTCAGTCATTGGACACCTACAGCATTTGGAAGTTGAAAACAAACATTTTAGCATTACAACAAATATTAAATGATCAATATATTTCGATTTTAAATGTAGCCAGAAATGTAATCAGACAGTAGCAACAGAGTGTATCGGCTACGTTTGATAACCCTCGTTCCCTGAAGGAGGGAACGGAGACGCCACGTCGGTGACCGATGCAAAATGGGATATCGCTTTTGATAGACAAATCTACATCCAGTGTAAACTAAATGAGCCAATACACATTGCATACCAGGTTTTCACTGAGGAGCCGAGCCAGAGACCCGGCAGCTCAGCGTCGGTACAGCAACCATGGCGACGGGCCGTGGGGTCTACCAACGTGCCAAGGGTGCTGCCTCTTCCAGTGCCCTGTGCGAGCCGCCTGTGCCCTTATTAGGTGTAGGCCGGGGCTCGGAACAAGTAGTTCCACTCACCATTGTCAAATCACTACCTCACGGGGTGAGATAGGATAACACTGGGAAAACATTCCCATTCCACTTGGAACAGGGACGCTGCGGAAGCCCCATCCTTCCCGAAGGAGGTCTCGGGGGCAAATACACATATAGCTTCCGTCTAGGAGTATATGGAGAAATTTGAGGTGATTAAAACCCTCTTGGGAAGGCAGAAGTCTGTCGGGGAAACACGGGCTCTAAGGCTATACCGTGGACTATATACATACGAGTACCACTTAGGTCTCAATATGGAACCCAGCCTTCCATGGTTCTCACGGATTCATTATGAAGGCCTGGCGCCAGACATTCCGCTGTGTCCAGCTGCCTAGGGTGGTGGAGGATCTCAACAGGGTCTACAGTACGGACACTCTGGAGCAGTTTAAGCAAGCAAACACTAACCGGGGCCTCTCAGTGCCACTATCCATTTGAGGTGAGAACACAGGAGGATACTGGCTCTACACGAAGGCTATAGAACCTAGCAAACGTGTTAGGGGTCGTCCAGCCTGCAGCTCTACAAATATCTGTCAGCGAGGCACCACGAGCCAATGCCCAGGAGGATGCAACACTTCTAGTTGAGTGAGCTTGCAACCTGAATGGGCAGGGCACACACTGAGCCTGATAAGCCAGGGCTATGGCATACACAATCCAGTGGGCCATCCTCTGCTTAGAGACGGCGCTCCCCTTCTGCCGGCCTCTGTAACAGACAAAGAGCTGGTCTGAGGTCCTGAAGCTTTGTGATGGTCCGCAGATCCCTCCATCTTTGGGTCGCCTGTCTCAAGGCCACTTGCTCGTTCATTTACCACCAAGTTTGGCGGGGGCCTGGACAGGCGGGGCAGCCCACCCACGCCCGGCTCCATGGCGCTGCTTTGCTGGAGGCTGCTGCGGATGCTACTGCCACCACTTGTGACCATCAAATCACACGTGCTACTGCCAGAAGTGGTTCTCGTCTGTCGGTTGCCAGAAGGTAGCGGAGCCTGGTTTGCAGCTCAGTGTGCTTGAGGCAGCGATTCTGACCATCACCCGGTGCCAGGTAACGACAGCATCCAGAAACGCACGGGTGAAACGACATCCTTATAAGGACGATCCATCGTCTTTATAAAGATGCACCCGTGGAGCTCTTTTAGAGGAAATTTGCTCTTAAGAAATGCCTTTTTAGTGCTGAGGCGCACAGGGTAGATGGCCGCTTGCAACACGACAGGGGGTAGTGCAGCCTGAAGTGTGCAACCCACTCGACACTGGAAAGACCGCCGCTGAAACTATGTCTCGCCAACACAGGAAGCTTCCCAGAGCATGCTGAACTCGCAGTTCACCGTAGACACAGTTGAGGTAAGCAGAACAATACTGTTGCTCGGCTTCGAATCGAAAAGCTGGTATGCATTGCACCCGCTGCCTTCTTATACTCACGCTGTGATCAGCGGCAGCTGGATGCAATGATTGCATACCAATGTGGATTGGCTCAATTAGTTTACACTCAAAGTAGATTGGTCTATCGAAGCGATATTAAATTTTGCGTCAGTCACCGACGTGGCGTTGAGCAGTGGTCCCCAACCCCCGGGTCATTTGCTACCGGGCCACACAAGAAGGAATAAATAATTTACATTAAAGCTGCAGTTGGTAAATTTTGGTGCTCGCGTCTGGCGGAAGAACATTGTAGCCTGAGCTACTTCTCTCTGTTTACATCTATTGCGAGTCACGCAGGTACTGTGCTACTCTGCAGCATTGCTGACCCCAACCAGACTAAAATAGTCTGAATATAAACACTAATTATAGATGTACTATAGTGATTCAGGATAAGATAAAAACACGGTTTGGAAAATGGATTCATGATGTACTCGCTCATTATATATATTTTTTACATTTTCAGCACAAAACAACACTGTGGCACAGCCTTGCGCTGACTGGACCAGAAGAGCCGTGAGCAGTGGATTTTCGCAAAACAAATAACAGAGGTGGAGGTAGAAGTATGCTGAGCAATAACGATCTTTTATTTTGGAAAAAGGCCAGATGCTCTGTGTTATTTTCATGGATTTTATATTTGTTTTTGTGGTGAATCTTATTTTTTAGGCATGTTTAAATGTCACCATAGTGACCATAATCAGTGAAAAAAAGTGGGTTAGGGGGCAGAGAGGATTTTATTCATGTTATGTTGTTGGCACGATGTTAAAAGGACGCTGCTAAATAAAGTTTTATACGAATACACAGTGGATTCATATTTATTATTATATTTACAATATACCACAGTTTTTATGCCAGTCGTATCATTTTATTTTGTATTTATCCATCACACCATAAAGCCCGGTCTGTGAAAATTTTGTCTGACATTAAATCGGTCCTTGGTGCTAAAAAGGTTGGGGACCATTGGCGTAGAGAGTGATTATTTTCCCAACTCCAACCACTGAATCTATTGAAAGCCATATAAGTATAGAGGACACATATATAATTATAATAAGTGCAATTGTGCCAAGCGCAACAAATTCTAATACTCATTCAGCCATGCTCCCTTTTCCACTCCACCATTTTAATAGTTTCTGCACACTAAAAGCAGCATGGATATACAGGTGCATCTCAATACATTGGAATGTCATGAAAACTTCAATTATTTCTGTAATTCAACTCAAACTGTGAAACTTGTGTACTTAATAAAATCAATGCACACATACTGAAGTAGTTTACATATTTTGTTCTTTTAATTATTTTACATTTAAAAAAAAATAATAATTCACTCTCTCAACAAATTTGAATACTTCATAAGACCAATAAAAATGTATTTTAGTGAATTGCTGGAAAGTATGTTCATTTACTGTACATGCACTCAATACTTGGTAGGGGCTTATTTTGCTTTAATTACTGCCTCAATTTGTAGTTACATGGAGGTGATAAGTTTGTCGCACTTCTGAGGTGGTGTGGAAGCCCAGGTTTCTTTGACAGTGGCTTTCAGCTCATCTGCATTTTTTGGTTTCTCATTTTCCTCTTGACAATACCCCATAGATTTTCCACCCTTCCTCCAAACTCTAAGACCTCTAGATGCCTTGACCCCAGCCTCCTTCCATTCCTTGTGAAGTTAACTCAAATTCTTTAATCGATTTCGCTTGACAATCCTCATAAGGCTGCGGTTCTCTCGGTTGATTGTGCATCTTTTTCTTCCACACTTTTTCCTTCTGTAACCCCTAGGGGGCCATGTCAAACCAATCTAAATTGTATATAGATATTCACAAGCAGGCTATCCCAATAAAGGGAAATAAAAGGAGAGAGAGGGACTGGAGTATTATAAAAATAGAAACAGTTTATTTTATTTTTCTCCAGTTAGACACACTTAAAATAACAAACATTAGGCCTCTGGTCAACAAATTTAGGGACAGGGACAACAAAGTGCAAAATCAAAATGTGTATAACAAAAATCAGCAAAACTCAAATCAGCAAATACAGAATAAATAAGGCACATCACAAATCATATGCACAAAACAAAATAAATTTACACTCAGCAAACCAGTGACCACACAACAAAATTGTTATTCCCCGTCCCAGGATATTGCACCAACCCAATGGCCCAAGATACAAACATAAAACATACAGCAACGCACACAGATGAAGACTAATGAGCAACACAGTGGGCCTTCCTCCCACACACACACACACACACACACACACACACAACTGAATACTAAAAACAGGGCACAGGAAAAACAGTGGCCAAGATGGCATATGACGGTCCTCCTGTATGGACACAGACCGCAGCGTCGAACCAAGAGCTTGTTTAGTTGTAATACTGTAGCAATCGCCTTATTCCGTCTGGTTTTTACTCATACATTCCCAGGCCAATCTATAATACAGACATGACGAGTCAACACAATTACACACATATAAACAAGCGCTCCGTAACACCGATGTAAACACGTGAGGGAAAAAAAGGAAGCCAGTGAACTTACATTCTCAGCACAACAAACAGCACTCGGCAAACTTGTAGTGGTCATACTCTAAATCAGCGACTAATATAGACAGAACACGAATCAATGAAAGTTCATTATGACCAATGCCTACAGAAAAAAACGGAACGCTGCTCATAAGTAAAAGCAGAAAACTTACATTTTCATTGAAACACGCAGACACAATCCGTAGCCGGTGAGGGCTCGTGAAGACGGAGCTAGATGTAACCACCGCACTGAATAACCCACAAACACCGAGTTGAGATCAACTCGTACAACCAACCAAGAGTCCAAGGAACCAAGAATCTATAGTAACACTAATCAGAGGAACCGCCAGCTTGCTACATTTAAAGGTGCAACGCCAAACGCCCACCACCTGATTCAATCAAGGCGCAACTCCCGCTGCCTACGCCCTACCCGCTACATTCACCCACCCTTAAATGTCACCGTCCCGGTGGCTAGGGCAAGGGTCAAACCCAAGGCCTAAAACCAGTGCTATGGGAGGAGATAGTCAAAGCGCTTTCTGCCAAGGCCACAGGTGGTCTTCTGACAGTCGTGCATGGGAGGTTGTGAGGATTGGGATGGTGGCCTGCATTTGTTCTAACAGTTCTCCTTGAAACAAGGGTTTTACCAGATGTTGATACTTCCCCTTCAACACCCAAGGAGTCACGTATTAAATGTTGAGGTGTGCTCTGCCCCTGCTGTTCAAGAGCTAGAGGCTGCGACACTCCAAACTCCATGGAAGGTATTGATCCTCTTACAGGAGGTGCATCAATTGCCACCAATACTCCACAATCATCACCTTCATCCATACTGCCATCAACATCATCCCCTATGAAATTTGGCATGCTTACATTAAGCATCTCACCCCCATATACAAGATGTGGTAAACCTGGGTCAGTTGGGAGGGGGCGCAGTTCTTTCCGATTGATATTCTTCTCGGGACCTAACTGATCTCTTGGCCTAATTTTATAAAGTGTACCAACCTCATCAAGGCACCTCACAATCTCATACACCACATTTTCCCAATGATCACTAATCTTGTGCCGTCCATGCGGGTGACTGCGACGATACACCAGTGTACCAGGGGGCAGGAGTGGCAAAGGAGCCAAATGATTCTTTGCTCGTTGTTGAGCAGCTGCCTCCAAATGAGCCCGGGCCTGGCTATAGATTGCTGAGAGATGCTTCTGGTGTTCTTGAACCCACTCGGCAGTAGTAGAGTCTGATGGAATATCAATTGTGCCCAACAAGGAATCAAGTGGAAGAGTGGGCTTACGCCCAAACATCAGTTCATATGGAGAAAACCCCGTAGACTGATGGACTGTGGTGTTATAAGCAAACAAAACCTGTGGTAGATGGTACGGCCACCGTCTCTTCTTTTCAGGAGGTAGTGTACGAAGCAAGTCATGCAATGTGCGATTAAATCGCTCACATTGTCCATTGCCTTCTGGATGATATGGGCTAGTGCGAGATTTACGAATTCCATACACTCTGCACAATTGTTGGAACAGCTCACCTTCAAAATTTCGCCCTTGATCAGTATGGATACGTAGTGGAACACCATAAGTGTAAAACCACTGCTCTGTCAAGACTCGAGCTACCGTTGACGACTTCTGGTCTGCTGTAGGATATGCCTGTGCAAATTTAGAGAACACATCAGTAACAACCAAAAGATTCTCTTTCCCATCACTAGATTTTTCCAATATGGAAAAGTCAATGGCTACAATTTCAAGGGGACTTGATGCCAACAGACTACCCATAAAGGTCCTCAGTTTTGGCTGAGTTGCCTTGGCCACCACACACCGCCGACATTCACGGCACCACCGGTCGACATCCTTCCGCATAAAGGGCCAATAACATCGCTGGCGGACAAGACTAACTGTTCGATCTACCCCCTGGTGGCCATGATCATCATGCAAGGCTGTGAGCACTTCTGTCTGAAGAGCCTGGGGCAGCAGTAGTTGCAAGACCTTTTCAGTACTGCCAGGGACATGCGTCTTCCTGTATAGGACCCCCTCATAGACTACTAGGTCTGCCCATTGACGGACAAGCTCCACAACAGCAGGGGACTCAGTGGACCTCTCTGAGGCTGTAGGAGGACTACCCCTCTTCCAATATACCAGGAAGGCCTTCAAAACAGGATCCTCAGCCTGCAAAAGTTGGAGATTTGCCCTAGTTCTTGTAGGGCATGCATCTATGGTCTGTATTTCAACAGAAGGGGACACGACCACACTCTTAATTTCGGCCGGCACAAAGATCCCCGAGGTAATCCCATCCATAGAGACTGAGACTGGAGGTGCCGGCAAGCGGGATAATGCGTCCGCATTCTTGTTACATACGCCAGGACGGTACTCGATGGTAAAATCAAAAAGAGCTAGTTGCGCAGCCCAACGTTGCTCTACAGCTCCTAACTTAGCTGTCTGTAAGTAACAGAGCGGATTATTATCGGTCAGAACAGTAAATTTGGTACCAAGCAGATAATCCCGAAACTTGTCTGTTACTGCCCACTTAAGTGCCAACAGTTCAAGTTTCATGGCCGAGTAGTTATCCATGTTTCGCTCAGTTGGTCGCAAGCCCCTGCTTGCATACGCGACTGGATGCCGAGGTCCTCCGTCCTGTTCTTGAGATAAAACGGCACCAAGCCCAAGCCCACTAGCATCTACCTCGAGGACGAATGGTTTACTAAAGTCGGCGTAACCCAAAACTGGTGCGCTTATCAATTTGTCCCTCAAAGTATTGAACGCTTGATCACAACCCCAGTCCCAATGGTCCCGCAAATTGGCATTACGTCCCATCCTATTTCTGTTAGGGTGTGGCTGGAGCTTTGCCACCAATTTATGTAGAGGAGCCGCATACCTCGCAAACCCCTGCACAAAACGCCGATAATACGATGCAAACCCAAGGAACGATCGCAACTCTGCGACTGTAGATGGAGTGCTCCAATCCCTAACTGCGCTGATCTTGTCAGGGTCTGTAGAAACCCCAGAGGCTGAAACAACATGGCCCAAGAACTTTACTTCAGGCTGAAAAAAATGACACTTCTTTAGTTTAAGCTTAAGACCGTGCTCGCGTAAACGACTAAATACTGACTCCAAACGTTCCAGATGTTGTTTGAACGTGGATGAAAACACGACCACATCATCTAAGTACAGGAGAAGGGAATGGAAACGCTGGTCCCCAAATATTCTTTCCATCAGCCGCTGAAAAGTCCCGGGTGCGTTGCACAACCCATATGGCATCCTCTGGAACTCAAACAGGCCAAAGGGCGTGCAAAAAGCGGTTTTAGCCCGATCCCTTTCAGCAACTGACACCTGATTATAACCACTCGCAAGGTCAAGAGTGGAGAAGAGAGACGCACCTGTGAGGGCATCCAAAGATTCCTCAATTCTTGGCAAAGGAAAGGCATCTTTCCTGGTCTTTGCGTTTAGTTGTCTATAGTCAACACAAAGACGAATAGATCCATCTTTTTTCTCCACCACCCCGATGGGTGAGGAATAAGGACTACAGCTTGGTTTTACCACTCCCTGATCTAACAGCTCCTGGATATGAGTCTTCACTACATCATACTGGGATGGTGGAAGTCGTCTATAGCGCTGCCGCACCGGAATGTCGTCAGTCAAAGGAATCTCGTGCTCGATCAAGTCAGTACAGCCTAAAAGTGCCTCACTACAGCTAAAAGTGTCACTATACTTCTGAAGTAAAGACTTTGCTTCCCATTGCTCGAACTCAGTTAAATTAGGCCAGGAAAGGTCCGCAAACCCCAGCGAGGGAGTTGTAGCAGCCTCCATTGACCGAATAAACGCGACAGGGCCTTGGGTGCCATTTTCTTCCTGGAAGCAGATGGATTTACTAGCGGAATGTGCAGTGATCAAATACATTTCCCCCAACAGGGTACGTGGTTTTATCCACCGATCTACCTGGCCCACGTTAACAACTGGCACTTGTACGGTACCATTTCCAATGGGGAGCAAGGAGATTGGAACAATTAAGTCTGGTGGCAACTGCCACCCTGTCCCTGCTGGTTCTAACAGTACAGAAGAAATCAATGGGCCAAGCCCCTGCCTACAGGTGGCTGACACAAACTTTAAAGATCCAGCTGGAACACAGATAGAGGACCCAGGGGCAGTCAAAACCCTGCCTAGAACCCCAGACGTAGAAAAGTCCTCGAAGCGTTGACACGCTACTAAGGCATGTTCCCAAATGGCTGGGACTGTTAACCCGGAAGTAAACAAACTTGCACCGTCTTGGCAAAAAAACTCTTGCAGGCAGCAACGGAGGACATTCATCCCGATCAATCCTGGGACAGAGTCCTTGTTTGTCTTAAGTCTGGAGTCCGGTGGATCTTGAACCACCAAGACGCCTATGGAAGGAAGAACTTTTCCTAAGACTTCTACATCCAATTCTAAATATCCTCGATATGGGATATCCAGGCCATTGGCTGCTTTTAACTGTAACCAACCACAAGAACGTAACTGATCACACCCCAAAACTCGAAAATGGTCATTAAAGAAGGACTCCGTGATAGTAGATACCATAGAACCGGTATCTATAAGACAAGTAACAGTTACACCGCCCATCTGAACATCTGCCACTGGACACTCGCCCACCAATGCAGAAGGACAGGACAAAGAAGATATAAACAAGTCTGAGCCCATCAAACCCCCTTCCAGTGCTTGGCTCCATGCACTAGAGGGTGCTAGTTTCCCTGTTGCCTGCTGGAAGAGTCATCCCTCCCATTCCCAATGGGCAGCCTAGGCCCAACCCCCACACGCTGTGTCTGCCGGGAGCCAACCGGACAATCCCTAGCCATATGGCCTACTTGCTCACAACGCAGACAAATAGGTCTGCCATCCACATCAAAACGAAACCGCCTCTGATGATTGGTCTGCCTATTTGGTAGATTGGATGGCCCTGAGCCAGAGGACAGATGTTTAAGAATAGTATCTAATTGGGCCTGCTGCCTACGCAAACAGTCTTTCAGCTCGGTCAATTCATTACTTTGTTGTGCTACAACAACCTGAGCTTCTGCCTGCTGCGCTCCCACCACCCTTGAACTAGCGTCACACGAAAAAGCCCTTGCACGAACAGGACGGGGCCCCTCACCATCATCGGCCCAGCGAAATGCCTCACGACGCAAGTCCAAAAAGGAGGAATCAGGATTAAGGCGGATGTATTGTTTTAATTCTCTACGCAGCATTTTGTCTCTAACGTTTTCTACAAATTGGTCACGGAGAACACAATCAGGTTTAGCAATTGCAGTTGTATTTTTACGTTGTGCGACTTCCATAAGTGACATTAATGAGTGTGAAAATTCACGCAACGTTTCTCCCTCCCGTTGACGACATTGGAAATATTTTGGTTGAGCGTCAATATAAGACTGGCTACAGCCAAAAGTCTCAGTTAGTATAGAGAAAATATTCTCAGGTTCGGATCTAACTGGAGCTGGATGGAGTTTAATTTCTAGCTTTGCCTCCCCATCCAGAAGATCATACACGAAATGCGCCTGCTCACCTATGGACATATGCCTAACCTGTAAACATCGACGGACCTCTTCAATCCATTCCTCCACCGGAGGAGACTCTGAACTACCAGAGAACCTAGGATATTTACGTTCTCTAGGAACATACACATATCTTAATCCGGAAGACCCTGGCTCCTGAGTATTTGGCTCTTGGCGATTTGGCTCTTGCTGACTCTGCTCTCCCTGTTCTACAGCCCCAGCAGCTGCTACACTTCCCTGACGTAGCCTTTCATTGTCAACCTGCAACTGTTTAATCTGCTCCATCAGCTGCCCGACCCGTTCCTCCAAATCCTGGGACATTTCGAACCGAACAAAGCCAGAAGGGAAGAGAGAAAGTTTTTTTTTTTTTTTTATATATACAAACCACTGGTCACTTGTAGAACCGCCGTCCAGGCCCAGTCCTCAACCACTGCTTTTCCTGTACTCTACCTGCACTCAATACATACACACAAAAAAAAAAAAAAAAAAAAAAACAACAAAAAATTACACCAGTCCCAATCGCACCCTGCCGACTGCGCCAAATGTAACCCCTAGGGGGCCATGTCAAACCAATCTAAATTGTATATAGATATTCACAAGCAGGCTATCCCAATAAAGGGAAATAAAAGGAGAGAGAGGGACTGGAGTATTATAAAAATAGAAACAGTTTATTTTATTTTTCTCCAGTTAGACACACTTAAAATAACAAACATTAGGCCTCTGGTCAACAAATTCAGGGACAGGGACAACAAAGTGCAAAATCAAAATGTGTATAACAAAAATCAGCAAAACTCAAATCAGCAAATACAGAATAAATAAGGCACATCACAAATCATATGCACAAAACAAAATAAATTTACACTCAGCAAACCAGTGACCACACAACAAAATTGTTATTCCCCGTCCCAGGATATTGCACCAACCCAATGGCCCAAGATACAAACATAAAACATACAGCAACGCACACAGATGAAGACTAATGAGCAACACAGTGGGCCTTCCTCCCACACACACACACACACACACACACACAACTGAATACTAAAAACAGGGCACAGGAAAAACAGTGGCCAAGATGGCATATGACGGTCCCTCCTGTATGGACACAGACCGCAGCGTCGAACCAAGAGCTTGTTTAGTTGTAATACTGTAGCAATCGCCTTATTCCGTCTGGTTTTTACTCATACATTCCCAGGCCAATCTATAATACAGACATGACGAGTCAACACAATTACACACATATAAACAAGCGCTCCGTAACACCGATGTAAACACGTGAGGGAAAAAAAGGAAGCCAGTGAACTTACATTCTCACAGAGATGTATAGTAACGAAGTAGAACTACTTCACTACTGTACTTAAGTACTAAAAGGCGGTATCTGTACTTTACTAGAGTATTATTTTTTTCTCCTACTTCCACTTTTACTTCGGTACATATTTTCGCTGAGTTTAATACTTTTACTCCGATATTTTTTTTATGTGCTGCATCGTTACTCGTTACAATTATAATAATGTTACGAATCATTCCATTACAAACCACTGCCAGAACTGTAGATGGCAGGTTTGATGAAGCTGGCACATCATTGAGCGAATCAAGCGATTAAGAAGACTGCGCGTGCTGACTGAACTGCTGTGAAGAGAGAAATGAACACCGAGCCGAGCCAGATAATGACTCGTTCACGAGTCAAGAACAGGTTGCATCGGTTTTCGGATGACCAGTAACGTTAGTTCTTTCTGACAGTTCGATTCAATAAACCAGTTGAAGAAAACAGTTCACCGATTCTTTTGCGCTCGATGCAATGGCGTCATTGGCGTTGACTGCACATGGGCTCATAACATTAACACAGAATCAGTTCAGAATCAATCACCAAAAGAATCAGTTCGGTTCCAGACGCTCTGTGTGTCGGTTTACTTCACGCTAAATTACACATGCGCAGTATCATCAGCTCCTCGGTTCACGAATCGGACAGAAACGGTTCTTGACTCGTGAACGAGTCATTATCTGGCTCGGCTCGGTGTTCATCTTCAGTTCTCTCTTCACATCAGTTCAGTCAGTGTACTGTTTGAGTCAATGAATTACTCCGGGATATTGGTTTGTTTTAACTCAGAGGGAGTGTCAGACACATTAAACAAGTTAACAGCTTAATTCATCTGTGGATTAATGCGTATTAGAGACGAGAACTGTTTAAAACGATTCAGTTCGATTTGGTGGACTGTTTAAAAAAGATCCGGTTACATCGAATGATTCGTTCGCGAACCAGATATCACAAACTGCTTTGTTTTTAACTGTCTTACAACAGACATGGAAGAGAAGACAATGCTGAATAAAGTCTAGTTTTTGCTATTTTTGGACCAAAATGTATTTTCAATGCTTCAAAAAATTCTAAATGACCCTCTGATGTCTTATGGGTTTGAAACAACATGAGGGTAAGTTATTAATGACATCATTTTGCAAATTGGGCTAACTAACCCTAGTAACCGTTTTTTGTTTACAAGAAGTTACAGTCAAAGGAATTGTGATTGTCCTTTAGGTTAATCATTTAAAATAGTAAAAACAATATGTTCAAACTTTTGACTACTTTCTTTAATAGCTACATAACACGATACTTCTACTTTTACTTTCAGTACTTGAGTAGTAAATTTTAAAATAGACTACTTGCAATACTTAAGTACAAAAAATGTTGAATACTTTAGTACTTCTACTTAAGTGTGGTGCTTAAAGAGCACTTCTACTTCTACTCAAGTCACTTTTTTGATAGAGCACTTGTACTTTTACTCAAGTATGGTTCTCTAGTACTTTATACATCTCTGCATTCTCAGCACAACAAACAGCACTCGGCAAACTTGTAGTGGTCATACTCTAAATCAGCGACTAATATAGACAGAACACGAATCAATGAAAGTTCATTATGACCAATGCCTACAGAAAAAAACGGAACGCTGCTCATAAGTAAAAGCAGAAAACTTACATTTTCATTGAAACACGCAGACACAATCCGTAGCCGGTGAGGGCTCGTGAAGACGGAGCTAGATGTAACCACCGCACTGAATAACCCACAAACACCGAGTCGAGATCAACTCGTACAACCAACCAAGAGTCCAAGGAACCAAGAATCTATAGTAACACTAATCAGAGGAACCGCCAGCTTGCTACATTTAAAGGTGCAACGCCAAACGCCCACCACCTGATTCAATCAAGGCGCAACTCCCGCTGCCTACGCCCTACCCGCTACACTTCCACTCAACTTTCTGTTAACACTCTTGGATACAGCACTCTGTGAACAGCCAGCTTCTTTGGCAATTAATGTTTGTGGCTTACCCTCCTTGTGAAGGCTATCAGTAACTGTTAGATCAGCAGTCTTCCCAAGATTGTGTAACCTAGTGAACCAAACTGAGAGACCATATTGAAGGCTCCAGAAACTTTGTCTGTTTCTCTCTTATTCCGAGGTCACCGTAGCCACCAGAAACAGTCTGTATCCAGACATGATGGTGGATCAGCACCTAGAAAGGACCTCTACTGCCCAGAAAGACAGCGGAGACCAGGACAACTAGAGCCCCAGATACAGATCCCCTGTAAAGACCTTGTCTCAGAGGACCACCAGGACAAGACCACAGGAAACAGATGATTCTTCTGCACAATACGGCTTTGCTGCAGCCTGGAATTGAACTACTGGTTTCGTCTGGTCAGAGGAGAACTGGCCCCCCAACTGAGCCTGGTTTCTCCCAGGGTTTTTTTCTCCATTCTGTCACCGATGGAGTTTCGGTTCCTTGCCACTGTCGCCTCTGGCTTGCTTAGTTGGGGTCACTTCATCTACAGCGATTTCGTTGATTGCAAATAAATGCACAGACACTATTTAACTGAACAGAGATGACATCACTGAATTCAATGATGAACTACCTTTAACTATCATATTGCATTATTGACAAACTGTTTTCCTAATGAATGTTGTTCAGTTGCTTTGATGCAATGTATTTTGTTTAAAGCGCTTTATAAATAAAGGTGACTTGACTTGACTTGACTACTGTGGTCAGGTAAAGTAAACAAGTACAACCAACTCCAAGGATGCATGGGGTATCAATAAACCAACATAAATTATGCTGTATTGAGTCACTCATACAGTTAAATGTGACTTTATTGGGTGTGTTTTTTTTTTTGTTTTTTTGTTTTTTGCTTGTGCCAATTCTTATTCTTACTGCTATCCCCATACTGGTGTGTGTAAAGAAACAATCATGAAAATGACTCATGCCAGTATATAGTTCTGCCCCTTTCTCTAAAACAACCAGTCAAACATCAAAGTGTTAAGGTGTTTGATCTTTGAACACAGTTGTGTATAAAAGAGGAAGCATTCTGAACACAACGGACATTGTCCACCACATAACCAGTTTATTTTAAAATGTGAAATGAAAATATTTAGAATTTATTTTTTTATATATATTTTTTTTTATATACTTCCATGAGCCAAATTTCTTTTTAGAGGATTATATTAGCTAATTATCTTTCTTGGAAAGTAAGTATTTCCTCTGAGTTTCGTCAGTTTATATTAAGAATTTTAAGTTCTCTTAATCATTCCAAAAAAATGTGCTGTTTATATTTCTCTTTTAGATTAAATTGCCAAGTTCTGCAGAATGAAGTTCAGAGTATTGTTTTTCGTTTCTCTCTCCATGTTTGCATGTAAGTTTGACAAGTATCTTGATTGTTGAACATTAATTTTCATATAAGATTTCCTTATCATATTACTTTTTTGTTTTTAGGTGGCACATATCAGATAAAGGGTGTCATTCACCAGTATCCTTTTGTAGTTGCTGAACTTGGGAGCAGTGTGATTTTACCATGCTCTTATTCATTTGACATGATACACACTGTTTCATGGTTTAAACAGACTGTTGGCAAAAAACCTCTTCTTATTGCATATTCAAATCATCTCTCAGGAGGTTTTATATATCAAAATGGATTTGACAAGGTCGAACGGTATTCTTTTGAAGTTGGAACTAACTTTTTCAATATGAGCATCATTAACCTGAAGGAAAATGATTTTACAAACTACTATTGTGCTGTGACCTTCATCAGGACAATTGAGTTTGGAGAAGGGACGATTTTGCTACACAGTGGTGAGACTTCTTTTAAACAAGCTGTTTTGTGAGAACTTTCACTGCTGTCACTCCTGTATTAATAAACTAAAATTGTATTAGTAGAAAATAACCATCTTGATGGATTTCTTTTAAAGGTAAAGATTCTGCCAGTGGGGCCACAGTTCTCCAGCGGCCAGTATCTGACAGACTTCATCCAGGAGATTCAGTGTCTCTGCAGTGTTCGGTCATCAGTCAGATCTGTGCAGGAGAATACAGCGTCTACTGGTTCAGACATTCATCAGAACATTCTCATCCAGGACTCATTTACACTCATGATAACAGGAGTGATCAGTGTATGGAGAGATCAGAGAAAGGCTCTTCTACCCAGAGCTGTGTCTATAGTCTCTCTCAGACTGAACTCAGATCATCTGATGCTGGGATTTATTACTGCGCTGTTGCCACATGTGGGAAGATACACTTTGGAAATGGAACTAAATTAATTGTTGAAGGTAATACTTGATTTTCTAGAAAAAAAAAAATTAGTACTGCAATTTCTAGTTGCAAGTTGAATGCGACATATTTTATGTATTTATTGTAGCACATTAAATCTCACATCTATGTGACTATTTCAGATTTACAGTTCACGTGGAACCCAATTACTGTAATTCTGGCAACACTGAACATCATGACCCTGATTGTGATTACAATTCTGCTGATAGTGATTCAAAAGATCCACATTAGAGGTATACAGTAGTTGTGCTTCTTTGTCTCTATGTATACTTTATATCTAGTATAATATAATATCTTTATATCTTATAACTAGCTTCATCTTTTCACAGAGCCATATATATCATCATATTTTTAACCATAATTTTTTATTTGTATTTATTAAGATACTTTGAATCATCCCAATAATCAATGGAAGCAGGTAACTGCCTTTTCTGTTCTCAGAATTTAAAAACAGAATGTGATTAAAATACAAAAATGATAAAACTACATCTACTGTAAATGAAGTTAGGTTTTAATTTTTAACTATGCAATACTAAATTACTTCAGCTTCCAGGTTGGTGATGTATTGAACAAAGTATCAAAGTGAAACATTCAAATATTATATTCAGTTACTGTAGTGAATATTTTTCTTTCTAGAAGTTATATTGCTTGTAGTGACTGAATTAACTTTACAAAAAAACTGTGACTTTTTATAGTAGATTAAACAGCAAATTTGTAGCAGAATACAAAATTTTGATTTTAGTTTCTATTTTTCTCTTGGCAGATTGTGGATACTGATGCCTTAAACCAAGAAGAGACAAGAATCATTTATAACCAGTTCATCAAGCACTAGTTGATAGCAGGGCTTTAAAAAACAAAACAAGAATCCATATTTTAACGTTTCTGTATTCCCCTGAATAATCATCAATAGTTTGCCTAGAAAAATACCGGTTAATAATGTTATTTTAACTTTACAACTTTTTCTTTGTCTGTAATAATAATAATAGCCAAAGTGTTATACTAATAACAAAGTACAGCACTTTCTACTCAAACCAGAGAGAGAGAGAGAGAGAAGAAAGGAATGTAAATGTTTGCTGCACTGTAAAAAAAAAAAAAAAAAAAAAGCTATTCATATATAATTGCATTTTGTGAGAGAGAAAAAGTCGCTATAGGCTCACATCATATTTTATTATTAGGCTACATTCGAAATAATGTTAAAATTTCAGTTGACATTCTTAAGTCGCTTTGGATAACAGCATGTCAGGGTTCTGTCACTTTAGTCTAGTGGTATTCATGGTTTTGTGACAGAGCCCTGATACTCTCCTCATGTCATTGTTTTCATGTGAGCGCGCGGCTTCGAGACTGCTCGAGCCATGCGCTCTTGTCCGCGTGTCCTGTTTCATGTTGGAGCGTGGTGTTTGGATCCCGGCACTCATGTCTTGCTGAGTGTCGGTTTCGTGTCGGGGACCGAACACTCGCGCTCCATGTTCTGTTTTATTGTGTTGTCTTGTATTGTTGCACACAGCTCGAGTTATCGGCTGTGTGCTTACTTGTTATAATTTGTCTTGTGCTGTCGCACGCAGCTTAGTTTTTACTGGCTGCGTGCTGTCTGGTGTGAACATGCAGTTTATGAGCTTGCTCATTAGCTGTGTGTTTGTGTCCAATTCAAGCACATGGCTTGCGATTGGTTTGCTGGCCATGTGCTTGTTTTTGTGAGCACATGGCTTTGTCTTTGTTCCTATGTGCCATGTGCTCTCGTCAATTGTCTTGACCCCACCCATCTTGTTACCTGATTATTGATGTAATTTTCCCCACATGTGTTCCCTCTTTACCCTCCTCATTGGCTCCCTATTTATTGTCCTTGTGTTTGCAGTCTGGTTGCTAGTTCGTCGTCTAATATTTGTCTGTGCACATCGTGTCTTGCCTTGCCAGTCAAGTTTTGTCTGTTTTCCCCTACGGGGTAGTTTTTGTTTGTTTATTTTATTATTATTACTATTAAAGAGCCCTTCTCTCTGCATGGAGTCCTCGCCTCATCCCTCTACCCAAACCCTGACACAGCATTTGCTAAATAAATTAATGAAAATGCAGCTTCACTGGTTAAATTCTGTTATTATTCTCTTGCTTTTGAAGTATTTGTTAACATTTGCAATTATGCCATGTATTTTTTTTGTGGTACATAAAATTGCATTATTTAACAAGTTTAGTTGCATGACTTCTGTTGTTGTGGTGTGTGTGTGGTTCAGGTATTCCCTGCATCAGGGTTGTCCAATCCTCCTCCCGTGGGCCACTGTCCTGCAGAGTTAAGGTCCAACTTGCCTCAACACACCTTCCTGGAAGTAGTATGCCCAGTATTAGACCTTTATTAACTGGTTCGGGTGCATTTATATGTGGTTGTAGGTAAACTCTGCAAGATTGTGGCCCTCCAAGAGCAGGATTGGACACCCCTGCCCTACATAATGTAGACAAAATGTTCCCACAAAGATCCAAAATCCTTGTACATTTTTTTTTGTTTTGTTTTTTTGGTTTTCATGAGAAAATCAGCTTGTAAATAATGCTAAATTAAGTTTTTTTTTTTTTTTTTTTTTTTTTGTGCAAGATTTAGGTGAAGGGGATAGAAAATACTGTTTGTACAGTATAAACAATTATGTCTATGGAATATTACCATAAAACTTGGAAACTTAATGTGTGGTGTTTTTGGTTGATTTTGTTGCAGAGTATTTGTTAAACTTACTAGCTTCCGCAAATATGTTTGAGGTGTTAAAAGGAGACTCTGAGTGCTTACATTTTAGTTTTAGTTTCTCAGCACAAATTATCGATAAGATAAGCAGTATCAAATCTTAGAGCAGAGAAATTACCCATAACCAGGGCCCACAAGGTTCAAAGATAGTTTATTATTGAATGTTCTGTTGATTAGAAAATGTATTTAAATTGTTTTGATTTTGCCATTTCTAGGGATTTAAATTTTAAAGTATAAAAAACGTTCTAATACATTGTATAGAACTGTGGTTATAATATCGTAATAACATTGCCCTGTGATTGTGTGAGAGAATGCACGTGGCGTGGTAGCAGTCGGAGTAACTTCTGAGTTACCTACCACTACATTGTCCTTTCGGGATGTGCTTCCCAGTTTCTTTGGTTTATGTAAGGTTGATATGTAACATTTGGAATTGTTTTTCTATGCATGCTGACATATTCATGCCTTAAGGATCTGCTGATGTATAGGTTTAATAAGAAAATGTTTTGGTTTTTTTTAGCCCCCTGTTCATAAAGATGTGTTTTGTCTTGTTCAAGATACATATATTTTGTATTGTGCCTCATTTCAAGGATTTTGTTGTAGATATGATTTTCTTGATGGATAAGGGAGTATTATGTAGGGATTGAAATTTTAAAGAAAAATAAATAATGTTCTAATTACATTGTATAGTGATTATAATATCGAGAACAGTGCCCCGTGATTGAGATCATATGAGAGAATGTATGTGGTAGCAGAGGGGGGAGAGGAGATGCACACACTGTAATCTGCAGTGGCAATATTATATTATATTCACCTCTGAATGTTCAGTAAACAAGTGTTGTGTTCACCAGAGCTTCTCATCTGTGAAAAACTGATGCACCAAACGAAGCCAAGAACACATGAGACGGTTGGCCTACACACACTGCACCATTACAATGTGTGTGGGGGTGTGTGTACTGGTTTTCCCCACGTTATGCAAATGTCCCCACAAGTATAGTAATACTATTACATTTTGACCTTGGGATGTTTATTCTGCTACGAATTGATGGCCGTCATATAAGTAGATTTTAACCATGCTAATGCACTTCCATTAATGCCAACAAAGTTTTCTAGTCTATGCAAAAGAATGGTGTGATCGAATGCAGCACTAAGATCCAATAGCACTAATAGAAAGATACAACCACGATCAGATGATAAGAGCAGATCATTTGTATCTCTAAGGAGAGCAGTCTCAGTACTATAATATGATATGGTATAAATCCTGACTGGAAATCCTCACAGATACTGGTTTTCTCTAAGAAGAAACATAATTGTGAGGATAATGCCTTTTCTAGTATCTTGGAGAAAAACGGGAGATTCAAGATCGGTCTATAATTAATTAGTTCTTTGGGGTCAAGTTGTGTTTTTTTGATGATAGACTTAATAACAGCCAGTTGGAAGGTTTTGGAGACATATCCAAATGACAATTTGTAATTGATAATAGTCAGAAGGGGATCTATGACTTCTGGAAGCACCTCTTTTAGGAGCTTAGATGGAAGAGGGTCTAACACACAGTACGTGTTGTTGGTTTAGTTGATTTAACAAGTTTATACAATTCTTCCTCTCCAATACTAGAGAATGAGTTGAATCGTTCCTCAGGGGTCTGATACGATACTGTAGCTGACAGCTGCATGGTTACAATTTTATCTCTAATAGTATTGATCTTAGAAGTAAAGTAGTTGTTAAAATCATTACTGTTGTGATGTTGGGAAATGTCAACACTTGTTTATGCTTTATTTTTTCATTAATTTAGCCACAGTATTGAAGAACTACCTGGGTTAATGTTTGTTTTCTTCTAAAAGAGACAAAAAGTAATCAGATCTAGCAGTTTTTAATGCTTTTCTGTAGGATAGGTGACTTTCCTGCCAAGCAATACGGAATGCCTCTAATTTTGTTTTCCTCCAGCTGCGCTCCATTTTTCGGGCTGCTCTCTTTAGGGTGCGAGTATGCTCAGTATATCATGGTGTCAGACTGTTTTCCTTAACATTCCTTAAGTCTCAAGCATCTGTATTTAAAATGCTAGAAAAATGAAAGTCCATAGTTTCTGTTACATCATCAAGTTGTTCTGAGGTTTTGCATATGCTAAGGAATTGGGATACATCAGGAAGATTGAAGTGAGAAGTGATGGTTCTACCATACTTGTAACAAGAAGTATTTACAGTTTTAGCTATATGAAGTTTGCACAAAACTAAATAATGATCTGAAATATCATCACTTGGCTGCATAATTTCAACACCATCAACATCAATTCCAAGTGACAGTATTAAATCTAGAGTATGATTTCGACAATGAGTAGGTCCTGAGACGTGTTGTCTAACCCCAATAGAGTTCAGAATGTCTATAAATGCTTATACTTGAAGCCTGCCCTTTTAGAAATCCTGAAAACATTGTTATAAATTGAAGCTACACCTCCCCCCTTTACCTTTTGTACGTGGCTCATGTTTATAACAGTAATTCTGGGGGTGGGGGGTGGGATGACTCATTTAAAATAATGTAATCATCAGGTTTTAGCCAGGTTTCTGTCAAACAGAGCAAATCTAGATTCTAGATAAATCTAGAAGTGCTTTTGTGGATAAGAACCTGATATTCAATAAGCCAAGCTTTATTGTTTGTTTATCCGTATTGCATCTAAATTGTTACTCTTAAATTGGACGTTTTTTTGTATTTTCTAGTTTGGGGAACAGACACAGTCTATATAGCATGATATCTAGGTGAAAGAGTCTATGTGTGCTGAGAATTAACTGACCTCTGTGACGGGAGGCAGCTAGCAGACGGTCGGTTTAGCCAGTCTGTCTGCTTCCTGACCTGGGCCCCAGTTAGTCAAGTATAAAACTAAGACCATGTGCCATATTTCTAGAGAGAAGAGCGGTGTCACCCCAGGAGGGATGAAGACCATCTCTTTTCAACAGGTCAGGTCTGCCCCAAAAGCTCGTCCGATTGTCTATGAAAACTATGTTTTTCTGTGGGCACCACTTAGACATCCAGCCACTGAGTGATGACAATCTGCTATGCATCTCATCAACATGGTAAGCAGGGAGGGGACCAGAGCATATTATAGTGTAGGTAATTAAATGGTAAAATTAAATAATTTAAATTGGGGCCAAAATTCCATTACAATGTCTTGTTATTATAAAAGAAATGTGTTGATACGTTTTTTTAACATAATGTCACTTATGAACACTGTGTTAAAATAAATCCCCAGGGAAAAGGGTGGAGACGGGGGTGGGGGGGCTGGGGGAATGTAAATATTACAATAACTGTGCACTCAAAACACTTATGAATTGAGATGTCCTGTAACAGGGTGGGAATATGACCCTTGCATGTGTGAAGAATTTTATTAAAAAAAATATATATATATTGACTGAATTAATGAATAATCTGAGCTGGATGAATATATTTCTCTTGTAGTTTAACTAGCCCTTCTTCAGATATATTGTTTAAATCGTGGAAATGTAAACTTTTTTGATAGAATGTTGCCAAGTTGAAATGGAACAGAATAGTAAGAATGACCCTAATGCTTTGCACTTAACTGTGTTAAACCAAAGTGTCATTTGAGTCTAGAGTTTGATATGGTGAGTATAATAGTCTATGAATGATATGTGGTTTATGGAACATAGTTAGTAGGTCGACTTATTGCATTAGTTGTGATTGCTTATTGAAGGCAATAGCTTTCTTTCTCTGTGTTTGACTAAATCAGGTAAAATAAAGATCAGCTTTTATTATTATTATTATTATTATTATTATTATTAAAATAGCTTAATTGACTGTACATTTAATAATAATAATAATAATTATGTATATAACTTACCTTGACAGCTCTCACAACCGAAACAGCAGTTTAGATCCCGCAAAATGTATCTGAATGCAGCATGCCTGTCAGTCATGGTAACATGAGATACTGTTTGGTGTTTTGCCCCATTTCTTTTCCTGTTTGTCCTTATTTGGTCATGTTCCTTTCCTCGTTTATTTTGATTATTAGTTGATTCCCCGCACCTGTCTATCCTTCGTCAAGTCTAGTGTATAATGAATAGTCTGCCTCATGTTTCTTTGTCGGGTCTACTAAGTTGTGTTTGTGTTTTGCTCCTTATCCCTGAGTTGGATTTACCCTTTTTTCAGATATAATAAAGACTATTTCATGTATACCATGGTTCCGTGTTATCTATCTTTTTTATCAGTATTTGTAACCTTCATGGCATTACACCATGTCACCATCTGCAGATCTGAAGTTTTTCCACACAGACAGTTCAGATCATACTGCAATGAGTACCTAATGCCAACTTAATACTGGAAAGGTGACACAGAGGATGCATCTGAAGCAGCAACAGCTACATTTACACAGACTGTTTAATGTTGTAGAGGTGCCATAAGTGCATTTAAACAGGATTTACAATTGTTGAAATACTTGATGAAATTAATGTTTTAAATATGTTAGAATTATGAAAACATGAATTCATGAATAAAAATGTATCCTCTTTCAAAAATTGTCTGAATTTATCAGGACGGAGAAAAGTCTAGTAAGACTGGATCTAACACCAGTGCAATACAATGCAGTTAACAGTGATGTATGGTTTAGCATAAGCAGTGTTTCACTTGTGTTTTGTTACATAGGGTCTGAAGATCTGTGGATCACCGTGTGGCAGCATAAACTACATTAGGCTCCACATCTTTCAATCTTCTTACTGGTCTTCTGTTCTTCTTCTTGTTTAAACTTAGAGCTGCATAGTTCACGTCTGCATCTTGTGCCTGTATATAATACAGTATATATACCAATAAAAAAATGCTCATGCATTTTTTCTATATTTATATTTATATGGGCCCATCATTTACCATTTGTGAATCTCAGCAAGTTAAAAATTATTTTTTTATAATATACTGTACCTGCTCCAACTGTTGGTTCATCTCGTCACTGTTTTCATGGCGCTGGGCATCTAAACAAAAAAAGACAGTCATCATTATTATTTGCTGTCCTAAGACAGTAGTTATCAGTTTATAGAAATATTGTATCATCATTATTAATCCCAGAATTGCAGAAAAAAAAAAAAAATCTAATAGTATACTAGTATACTAGTGTATTTACTATTCTATATGTGGTAGTGCATTGTTCACATGCCTCCTTTCTGCTTGTTTCTTTTCTTAAACCTGATGAAAATTACAATCGGTAAAACAGTGGAAAGCAAAACCAAGCCGCTTAAGATCAGTGTCAGGGTATAATATACATGGCAGGATCTCACACTTTCTTCAGCCGCCCCTGTTAAAACCATTCAAAAGAAAAAGAAGAAGAAGAAGAAAACAGATAATGGGAAAAACAAAGAGAACAAGATCATTGTAAGTTAGAAATAAAAAACGCAATGAATGAGTGCCAAATAGTTTAAAATGTATGACACATACCACAATCCACAGTTGCAATATCCTCTTCAGAATGATTAGTCTCTTTAAAGATAAAATAGAATGCAAAGTAATTAATGGTAACTGAATAGTAACTACACGGAATATGAAAAAATTTGAATTATAAAAGATACTGAGGGAATGAAGTTTTAAAAATTACCATTTACTACCACTAACTGTGTTTTGTCGTGAAACATCATGTGGTTTGTCAAAAAGCTTCCACAGTAAAAAATTCCAGAGTCAGAGATGTCCACTTTTACAATCTTCAAGGAAGAAAATGTTCTGTTCACTGACATCTCTATGTGATTCTTGTTAAATCCATTCAAATATATGGAGTCTGGTGGTGTGTCACTCACATATTGAGTAGCAATGCAAAGCGGGAGAGAATCATTTGTCTTCTTGAACCAGGCTATGTAACTGGGCTCTTTCAAGATGTTTGAACACAAAAGAGTGACAGTCGTTCCAATGTTCACAGTTTTCACTAAAGTTAAAGATGCTTGTTTTACAAAGATGATACCTAAAAAATAAATAATGTTATGAGGAAAAAAGTGAAACACATCAATTCTGATTCAGAAGAAAGCTGCACTAAATGCATTGTGTTGGACCATGTCCGAAATAACTGTGCACGGCACATTGTTACAAAGTAATTTCTATGATTTATTACACTATTTTCTGTGGAACTCAAAACACTATATTATGAATACTGTTGGTGTCCAAACAACATTAGAGTTCCTTGAAAGATTGTATGGAGAAAAACTTACATAATCATATTTTTGAATGAACTGTCCCATTAAAACTGAGAAGGAACTACATGAAAGTGATGTAGAATCATAAGATTAAAAATTAAATGACAAAACAATGGCAAATTAAATGATAAGAACAGATTTTGTAGAAAATGTACTATATTATATTGTATGTAACACTTGGAACAATATATTACAGTAGCTATACATTGTTATATTACTGTATATTTGTTCAATTCATGGCAAACATTGTCATTCTGTCATAATCCCGCATTCTATAGCAAACATCACAAAAGTTTATTTACCTATTAAAAAGAGCATCAGAGGATGTGTTGCAGACAAATTCATGTTTACATTCCAGTCAAATCAGCTCAACTGAGAAGAATCGATATCAGCTTTATTTATTTGGAGGGGGTGTGGCTTTTACACTGTACATGTGCCCATCTGTTTTAAAGCAGACTATAATATGCACTGTACAGAAGGGTCATCTAAAATTTGTGTAAATTTAGTAATAATAATAATAATAATAATAATAATAATAATAATAAGTTCAGATCATATAGATCTTGAATTCTCTATTTATTCCTTCGTCATAGATTATTTTTCATAGATTATATATATATATATATATATATATATATATATATATATATATATATATATATATATATAAAACTTCTGATGTATGTCTATAGACCTAGTTATTATTACATTACAGTACACTATGTATTATCTTCTAAAATCAGTTCAAATGTCAAAATAATATAATTACTTGTAAAAAACAAACAAACAAACAAATAACTAGTTAGTTGTTATTCAGTTTAAAATATAACTTTACATCCAAATGTAGAAACTTAATGGCAGACTCTGATGCATCGTTACATTGCCAAATCTTGAGAAAGTCTTAAAACATTCACAAAACTAAAGGTAAAGGTCAACCAATAGGTGGAGACATTGCTGTCATAGAATCTGTTTTTTTTTTTTTTTTTTTGTATGTTTGAAATGTTGTGGGCCATCAGATTCGGCAAGCTGGTAGCTCTACATAAACAGCACATTTTCAAAAAGATAAAGAAGGTTTTATTATTACTATTATTAATATAATATTTATTTAACATAAATTATGAAACCCATAATGAGTAGTGCAATACCTGTAAGTAAAATATATATGTAGGCTACTAGCTAAATGACAACATTGCGAAGATGCATGTACATACATCATTAGATAAGTTGCATGTATAGTTTTTTTCTTCTTTTTTCTTTTTTTTTTCTTTTTAGAGAGCATTTTGATTGTAGACCAACCACACCACAAACCGCGTGACTGTGTTTAAACAAAAGCAGCCTCTCATCTAATAAAGTGGCAAACAAAGAATCATCATTTCCTGTAGGGAGTGACAGGAAATAACAGTTCAGTGCAGAACGAGTCCTGGTGAGGTGAACTTCAGCAGACCAACACACAAAGATTGAGCTTGGGTTTGGGTTTTTATTAGTTGTTTAATTTCATTATATACCACTACATTAGCAAAAACTGTTATTCTGTATAAAATACTGTAAATCTACACAGCACCTAAATTATGACTGAATATTTTATAACGTGTGTAGGAAACTGCAATTACATTATTTTTTTGTTCTTAATTCAGATGAATTCTTTGGTCATCAGCTTCAGTGTGTAATGCATACACTAAGCTTAAGTGTAACAATTGAACATAAATATAAGATTTAGGTCTGTGTCTATTGTTTCCACTCACAAAACTGAGATCACACTCACTTCATTAGATGTAAACCACATAAACAGTGATTGTGACACATTTATTTCCAAAACATTTTTTTTTAAATAAGCGAAAAGCATATATCTTGCGATCTGTAATTGGTCACTATTTATAAAAAGTCCACTGTTTAATAATCTTTTTTAAATTCACATTTAAATTGTAACATGAATATTTAAATATTCCAGTGACCTCTCAATTATAAGAAAATCATTAGGTGCGTGCATAATAATTATAAATGGAAAATGTAATTTAGTTGTAGTAAGTAGTTTTTTTTCTGTTGTCTGATGCTGGTAAAAGCAGCAGCATGATACTTTATACACTTGTGGTTTTAGACTATGAGCCCAGACCACAAAAAAAATTGCAATCACCTAGTAAGACCGAGAATGGAAAGAATGAGATAGCCCCCATCAGTGCTCTCACCTCTGCAGCTGTAACTTTCCATTGAAACACTTATGATTAAAGTGTGAGAGTGGCTGACTAAACTGCAACTCAGTGAAGCTTGACCTCATGTTTTAGGCTGATGGCATTAAATAAAAGGCCTACAGTGTATTGTAACAATTTCATTTTTTCCACCAAATACTACTGTACAATGTGCCGAGTCGGCTGCCTTTTGTGACTTGTGATCGATCACAAGTGTAACGCATATGAGGTTGTATTGGTGCTGCTGTTTTGTGTCTTTTTCTCATTTTTGATGTTGTTCTCTTTCTTGCTATTCTTCTCTCCTGTCCTGTTTCTTGCAGTTTGCCTCGCCTTAATTGGACATGCCACCAGCGTGCGTAGTGATAGGTGGTGAGGAGCACCGCCATCTTTTTAAAAAAGAATGATGAGCAATACCCGGTTTTGGGCGTGGGAGAGCATAATCTGTGTTGTTCATCTTGTTGTACTTTTTCATCGAATCTTGATTGTAAGATTAGTGAAAGTTGTGCGAACCATTGAAAGGCTTACTGTTCTCTCCCTCATGTTCTTTTTTCTTCCTCCTTCATTGTGTGTTACTGACCACTTATGTGATCTGATAAGTTTGGTTCATGAACAATGTAGGGGCAAGTTTTTCTAATTTTGGACATATTTTTCTAATGTTTTTGGATTAGTTAAGAAGTAAGGGAAGTGTTTCCTTTTATTTTTGTTTTATTATGATATTTCGTTTTGGGTTAAGGTAGTTCTGTTTGCTTATTATTTTGGCCTGGCCTAGTCCTTAAGTTTTTCGTGTTTTTGCTCTTTGTGTGAACGGCTTACGAAACAGATTTTCTTGGTCCTCCTGATAAAAGAAAATAACCTGGAAAGGTTTCTTAAAAGTACTAGCGTACTCAATTATTTATTTATTTATTTATTTTTTGTAATGTTTTGCCCCTAAACCCTAGACTCTGGAACGTAACAACTGGGGGCTAGTCTTTTGGGTTGTGAGGAAGTGGGAATCAGTTTAGTACCGTATTTATCTTTTTTATCTTTTTTTTTTTTTCATGGGAAATTGATATGAAACGAGAATGCATTATAATAGAGGGAATTTTTCGTTTGCTTCATCTACTTTCTCTATGACTGCGTGTGGGGTAAGCGCTTCAGAATTTTTTTGTCACATGCTTTGTCATTTATTTTTAATATTTTTCTTTGTCTGTTTGTTCTCTTTTTGTGTTGGAAAGAAAATTTGGAGTGGGCATTGTATTTTGACCTGATCCCTTATACACTGGCTCTGACTAAGGAATGATTCCATCTTTGCCGCAAAGATGATTTGATTGAAATTGCTGATTTTTTTTAAGTTAGTGTGTTGCGTAATGCTAAAAAAAAAAAAAAAAAAAAAAAAAGATATTAAAAAGTATTTGCATCAGGAGTTGATCCTGAATCTTACCTGAGGAGATGGTGTTGGGTGGTGCAGTTGACAATGCTGTCCGCTGGTAGTAGCTGACGAGGAGCCTCCTTCTGTCCCTCCCTCTCCCATACCTCTTAGGTTGCTGTTATTTGTGCCACCTAGTAGCACAATGATGCTTCCGTTATCAGGAGAAATTAATCTAAGGAAGGTGGAGGTGATCTGTTGCAACACAGATCGTCATTAGTATGATTTCAGAACCATGGACAGAGACACATTATATTTATTACATTTCACATTTTATACTTTCTTTTTAAAGTAATAGTTCACCAAAAAAAGAAAATATGCACCACAATGTCTTTAGGTGTTAATATTCAAATGCTAATTTACATTTTCACCAAGCTTTAGTTAGTTTACACTGTGTGTCCTGCAAAGTACATGAAAGCTTCTTAATTACTAAATAATTAGTAATTTTTTAAAAAATCTTAGTAATGTATGTACAACGTGGGGATTTTGCCATTCACTTTTAAGATTGGTTTATTTTCAGAAAGCACATGGCTATGATGTCAAACTGAAACTTTTATCTTATTTGCCATAATTATTTGACTCAGTTGCACATGCAAGTTTAAGCAGCTAATGTTTTTTTTAAGCATCAAAAGCAAATTAATATCTCCCCTACACGTAAAATCATTAGCCCCTAAAACAGCTCCGACATATATCTGATAATTATGAGACAGATTATCTTATTTGATTTTAAAAGGTCAGTTTTAGCACAAACCACAGGCTCTTGCACAAACAATGCAAATGCAGCGGATGTGACAGCGACTGGTGCTCCAACCAGTAGACAGCGTTTGTTCGCAGCATCACTTCCTGTAGAGAAACGACAGAGAGAATCTGCTCAGTACAGAGTGAGAAGTGCTGATGTGTACTTCAGCGGACCAGCTTTGACATTCACCTGAGTGAACTGCATCATTACAATATTTGATATAATCATACTTTGATGTAATCATCTATTATATAATGAACACGTTCATACTTCACAAGTTGAGTAAATGTAAAAATTTAAGGCAGCACAAATTTCTTTTAGAAACTCTAACTCAGATTGTTTCTTTTAGAATTTATTTTTAATCCAATTAAAAAAAAAAATTCTAAAAGAAACAATCTTAGAGTTTCTAAAAGAAATAGTGTATCAACAGTTATTTTTGATTTCTTAAACATGTGTTGCAATTATTATTGAAAATGACCAATATATCGTTGAAAAAATGAGATCATGAGATGTTTGTTTGCACTTCTATGTGTACCTTTGTTCGTGCATTGCTTGCGCACATTGTGGTTTGATCATTTTCCAACCACTGGACTGACCCCTTGCTTCTGTTTTGAAGCCCCTTTCTGAATCAAAACCACAAAAACATCCTTCTCAACAGACAAACATTTATGCAATTAAAAAAAAAAACTACCCAGTTAACTGTTTTTTTATTACACTTAAACAATTTATGAAATATTTTAGTGAACGATTTGTTCTAACCCGTTGATGTGCATGTTTATGCATAAAGTTACAGTTTATCAGTCCATTGTCTGACCTGCTGTATGTATCATGTGTGAAGTTTTAAAACAAATTAGACTGGACTGATAAATGCATCCCACAGAATGTGTGACATTTAGAAAATAAAGACTTCATAAGAATTGTAGAGAATAATTTGTAATAATATTATGAAATCTGGGCATGTAATAACACAATGTGTGCAATGAGCATTAGCAGTATAAAAAAACAAAATGTAAAAAGAGATATGAATAAAATTCTTTTGAAACTAAATGATCATATTTAGATTTCTGCATGTTTATTACAGACCACTGTTATTAGTACACCTGCACACTTTCAAATGTTGTCCTCTTATAGACCACAAGAAAAGAGGCCGCTCTCTATTACTGCCGTATATGGTAGAATGTCACCTCATCAGTTCTCACTTTGTACTGAGTGGCTTCTTCCTGTCTCAGTTTCCACAGGAAATTATGGTCTTCTGTGCTCGCTCTCTGACTGGAGTCCCACCAGTGCAAAGTCAAACTTGTGTGGTTAGACCTCACAGTCAGAAGCATTCTAACTTCAAAGTTGAAATGATCACAGACAATAAAATCTATATTGCAGTGAGCCACAGTATTATGAAAAAATAAATAGCTTAGAGATTTTTTTTTTCTGTTACAGACCAAGTGTAAAATTTAATTTAAATGTAAATGTGTTTCTATAACAGTGTGTGAGTTTAATCGTTCTCACATTCATATATTAATTTTAACAAATAACATGACCTTCTTAAGTTCATACTGGATTAGTGCACAATGCGTTACAGTGTTGCAGCATTATATATATATATATATATATATATATATATATATATATATATATATATATATATATATATATATATATGTATTTATAAAAGGAATATGGGGAAAATATTATCACATACTGCCCCCTACTGGTATATCTTATCACCTGCTGTCAACATCTTCACCTACAGCATATCAAGCGGGAAAAACAAATACTTTCTTTATTATTATTTTTCTTGATTGAATTTTCCCCTATTTTATTTAGTGTATTATAATATTACAAAAAAAAAAAATTCTCAAATCATGTACATTTTTAATTCTCAAATCATGATAATGACTATAATTTTGCAGGTTGACCTAGACTGTAACTAGACTGTAAAACTAACTTAACAAAAAAAAGAAAAAAAAAAAAAGAAAAAAAAAAACAGTCCAGAGATGGTGACCTCTTAAGGATAATGAGATCTTTATTATTTCTGTTAAACATGCTGTTTTTTGTGTTGTTTTCATAAACTAAAGAAAAAGTTATTAAAAATAGTATGTGTATTAAAATAGATTTTAGCTGCAATTCAATGAGGCTAAACCCCCAAAACCATAAGACCTATTTTGGTCTAAACGAGCTTTCAATGGTGTGGGGCCAGCTGAGGTCAACTTCAGATCATTTCCTGTGATAATTGCAGCAATATGTTTTTTTTTTTTCTGCAGCAAATGTATGAGGCATTCAGACTGTTGCAGTTTACATCATTTGCATAAATTTGTTAATCATAATTTGAGTCTATTCAACCCACAATAATGACCTCATTTCATGCCTTTGTGTCAAAACCACAAAAACAGTAAGCAAAACATTTTCCATTACCAAAAGCACCTGATTGCATCGGTTATGATTAGAAAACTAAAAATATGTTTTAACAACTGTCGGTGTATACATATAACTTTTTGTGTTATATAATTCATTGCCATTTTATTTTCATTTTCTTTATTCCACTTTTCGTTAGGGAAACAAAACATGTGGCACAAGACAACATGATCAATCACTTTGTTTGCTGCTTCATGTTTGCAGAGAGATTTGCTGCTACATGCAGTTTCGCTTTGTTCTATGATCTCAGGCCACAAAGCTCAGCCTACAAGAGTAAAAACACAACAAACAACAGTCAGAGCCCCATCAGAGCTCACATTTATGTGGTCAAATATTTCCTGAGAAACTAACACACTTGTTCACTTTACATTTAATACAGAAGATAATATTCCCATAATGATTTTACGGTACACGAATATCCCTGGGGGTGGTGGGGTGGGGGGTATCTTCATGACAGATAGTAAAATGTACAATAAAGATCTTTGAAGCACACATGTGTTATGTTTTTAATTTTTTATTTATTATTTATTAATTTGCATTAATTTAATCCAAAAGTACTTAAACTGCAGTATCTATGATGTATGCATTCAGCACCACGGACAAGAACATGCAACTCCATATCACTCTTTCACTGCTTTACATTCAAACTTTGAATTAAAATTGTGAATTTTTTTTTTTTTTTTTTGTGGCTAATATGGCACATTTAATAGATATGTAACTCACTGATCAAACTGTGGAAAAATAACAGCTAAATGAAATTACTTAACATTAAAACAGTGTGTAACAAAACAATTAAAACACTGTCTTGTAATGTGATAACAGCAAAGGTGGACTTGGTGTATGAGTTTTTGTATTATTTCAAGATAACCTAATAGTTAATTGTTTAGTTAATTAATATGTAATTTAAAAAGTGTAATTAAATTTTCTTTTCACATCTTTTATCAGATTACCAATTAAGAATTTACTTATTTAATTAAAGGAGATAATCGGCTTAATGTGTTGGGAATGTTTACAAATCTGAACACAAAAACTCACAAAACGACATTAAATGCTACACATAAACATTAAAAAAATATATTATCATGTTTACATGTACACTGTAGAAAAATAGCAAGTTGTATCAAGTTCTATCAAAACAAAGATTGGAATATTTCAATCTTTCTACAAAATTTCATTTTGAAGTCAATGTGTAACTTACCATTTACTTGTGAAATTTGTTTCTACACCATGTTTTTCAGTGTAGTTTGCATAGACCTATATGAATTTAGTTTTAGACTAATTGAATTTAAGTTGGCTTATGTTCTTATATTGTGCTTGCTTTATATTTTGCCCTATGTACAACAATTAATTCTCAAATGAATGTGAAAGTTTGACATTCATTTTGACTAAATGATGTCCTTTAAATGTCTTTCAACCAACATTCAGAGCAAACCCACACCTGTGCACTTTGCTCTCCTTGAGGTACATAACTCTGTATACAGTATGTCGTCCTATATAAAGCACAGCTCAAAGCTGCTCTCTTCACAACACTGTCTGTGTGATGAGTTCTCACTGATTGGCACTCAAGTTAATAAATACGTAAGTCAGTTTTACTACTTAACCTGAGATAAGCAGGTATTTACTAAATATTATATATATATATATATATATATATATATATATATATATATATATATATATATATATATATATATATATATATATATATATATATATATATATATATATATATATATACATGAAAAAATGTGTTTGTTTAAAACAATCCCATTTTATTTCTCTTTGTTTTAGGTGACAAAATGGCTGGTAAATATTTTCTATAATATCCACACTTGCAAACTGTCTCTCAAATTTCTGTAATATGCAAATACATTTTAACTTTAATATTACAGTTGTAATTTTAATAAACTGCATTGCTTGTTGAATGTAAATGACAACTTAATGGTAATCAATTATTTATTTACTTATTTGTAAAATACTACAAGTACTGATAAAATGTAAATGTGTACCTTGAATGGAATGTACAGTGAGTCGCTTTGGATAAAGTCATTTGGCAAATGCATAAATGTAAATGTAATTTTATAACAGTCACACATGACTATGAAGTAACTTTCTCTTAGAACACAATATTCCATCCAGGAAATATATGTTTTTTTCTTCTTAATATCATAATTACCATTATAGGTAACATTTATTACAATAAGGTCTCGTTTGTTAACATAAGTTAATGTATTAACTAAAATGAACTATCAATGAACAATTTATTATTACAATGTATTTTTATTCTTTTAACAGATATAACTTTTTAATTTTAATAATGTATTCATAAATACTGAATTTAACATTAACTGGTTAATGCTGTACATAATATAATGTTAACTACTATAATTCACTAATGCTAACATCTGAAACATTGTAATTTATTTTTTATATTTATATATTATTTATAGATCCATCACATTTTTATTTATAAATTATTTCTCATTTGTTCTATAAATAGCATTCATATGTTTATTATTATTATTGTTTTATGTAAATGCTAGTCTTTTGACAATTATAGGTATATGTATTTTCTGTTGGTTAACTAAACATAAAAAATGCCAAACAATAATTATAAACCAAGTGGTTATATTATTATTATTATTATTATTATTATTAAAATCATTATAAGTAGTACTTGCTAAATATCTAACTGATAACTTACATTTTTGCACCAAGTGATAATTTACAGATCCATCACATTATTACATATATACAAAGTGTGTGTGTGTGTGTATAAATATAGTACATTTATTTTCATTTGTTCTATAAAGATAATTTATATGTTCATATTTTGCTTAATTCAGATTGTTCAGCACTCTTCCATGTGGTGTTTGTCTGCAATATTGTGATTTTACTCTTCAGTGGAATCATGAACATAATTCTATGTGACAGACTGAGGAAAAAAAAATGTGAATTGTGTGCAGGTGCAGTAAATATTTAAGTTGTTTTCATTTTGTTTCCTAAAATGCGGAATAAAATCAGTATTGTAATGTTATGTAGACATTGAATACATTATCTTTTTTTTTTGAGGGAGAGGGAGAGAGAAAGAGAGGGTGAGAGTGAGAGTGAGAGAGTTCAGCAGTGGCCATTTATTCAAATATTATTGGAAGTTTAGTCATTTCTGTACAATTGTTTTCTGTACGTGTACCATTATTTTACTTTATCCCATTACTTTTGATTCTTGCAGCACATCACAGAAGGCTTCATCTGGCTATCCCTACTCAACCAAACTCTGTGTCAGATGTCAGTATTAATCTTGTATTACATTACATCTAATTTGTTTAATTTTACATATGGTACTCAGCTATAACCATCATAAATATAAAGTGAAAACAAATTTGTCATTTCCCTCAAAGGATCAAGAGAGTGAGGTGAACTATTCCATGCTGCAATTCCCTGAAGACAACACAAAAACAGAGAGCTCAGAGAAGAGCAGAAACAACACTGTCTATTCCAGTCTTAAATGCCAAATCTCAAACATCACTGAGGAAAACTAAGTCAGGATTTTTAGGTGACTATTATAGCTGTGGACACATTGGACATGAATATATACATTAAGGGTGCTACGGTACAAAAATCTGACGGTTCGGTATATACCTCGGTTTTAACATCACAGTTTATATACAGTATATATATATATGGGAAGCCAAACACACTAAGGGCCCTATCTTGCACCCAGCGCAATTGACTTTGTACACCGACGCATGTGTCATTCCTATTTTGCACCCGCGCAAAGCGCGCTTTTCCCTCCACAGAAGCACGTCGCTAAACTAGTGAATGAACTTGCGCTCCCTGGGCGGTTCAGCGCAAAAAAGTAGGCGTGTTCCGGCGCAAACAATCCCTGGTGCTATTTTGCTGTTCCATGTAACAATTGCGCCACTGACCAGAAAAACCCTAGTCTAAAGTCAGTGGCGCGTTGCGCGTTGTTCATTATGCTATTTTAAGGGCGCATGCTTGACCATAATGTATAGCGTGCACAACGCGCATTCACTTTGCTCATATAATCTACACAGATGCAACAGTTATTTTTGCAAATCATAAATTGTTACACTAAAAAATTTTTAACACATGAGATGACGGAAATCATTGTGGTGTGACACGAAGATGTGAAAAAAATAGGCATAAATCTATTTTACAAATTATTCAGGCTAATTATTCTCCCATCCCCATACAACACAACTTCTCTGTCTTTCACTGCTCTTACAAGAACATCAGTCTCCTCGGCTGTGAACCGCTCCTGGCGTGCGCCTGGTAAATACGCCATAATAATAGCAATCCGTAATGGAACTTGCGCACCTGATTTTAAAGGGAATGTTGGATGACGCTCTGATTGGTTTATTTCACGTTACGCCCAAACCACACCTATGAATAATGAAGCTACTTCAGACCAACCCATTTTAGATTTGCGCCGGGCGCAAGATCCATTTATCCCGCCGGGAAAATAGCAACAGCGCCGAGACCCGCCCACAAACTTACTTGCGCTTCGCGCTTTGACACTTGCGTTTCAGATCGTTAAAATAGGGCCCTAAAAGTACGATGAAACCGATGAAACAGCACGGTGTTCAAGTGTTCTCGCAGCACTGATCGGTCATTGGCGCAGCTCGTGACGGACTCGACAGCGAAGAGATGTTTACCGGCGCCACCAAACAGCAAACAGTGCAGCGCTGATCAGTTTCAACAGCGCAGTGCGAACATTACTCTTCTTCTAATAACGTTTAATGGCAAACCAACTTTTGGTGCATTTACCGCCACCAACTGGACTGGAGTGTGAAGCACTAACAAGCAACGAATATACATGTGTTTATATATGTAAAAATTCTCCTGGTTAATCCATTTTCTTTAATGTATTTAACAATACCAAATATTTTACCTTGTTCTGCATGCTCTTTCAGAATTAAATGATTCAACACCCATGTTTCTTAATATATATATATATGTAAATAGATTTTTTTTTTTTTTTTGTACGTATGCGCAAGGGTTCACTACACCAACTTCATTTACGTCTCAGTGCAGAATGCTGGTGTTGTGCCAAGCACTTAAACAAATGCTCAATTTCATCTGTTTTATCAGTGTACAGTACAGTATTTTGAATCTTTATTTTTTATTTACTCTTCAATGTGGATTCCATCTGATCTTGCTCACACCACAACTCGCTGTTGCCAAATTGTCTCTGCTGTTGCAAAACCTCAACTGTGCACATGTGTCAGTGGGAACAGGTGATAGGGTTAAATGTTTCCCGGCTTGACTGTTAAAAGCAGATGATTGGCTTTCCTGTGGATGGGGCGGGACATGTGCATACAACCGCCATCTTTGCCGTTACGGGTCTTCCTTATAAAGTTGTATTGAGGATTGAGGAAGTGGCATGTCTCTTATAAATTGTCTCTGGCTCGGTTCATTGAGCCGCGCCAATGTGTGAACATTGGCGAACATTGGCGAAACCCAGCGCTGTGTGAACACTTGAATACAGTGCTGTTTCATCCATCTTTTGATGTTTGGCTTCCCATAAACCAGAGCTGATCGCGACCACTAGTGCTTGTGTTGGGATTATACCAGCATGGGCCCAACACGCTGAGTCCATTCGGGACAGGCTCGGGCCATTTATTTTGTATTTTTACAGATCGGGCTCGGGACAATTTTTTTTGGGCTAGGGCTCATTTAGCTTCTCTCCTTTTATTGTGTCCATATACGTGCAGAGCACACATAGGCTACTGTATGAAATGCTGTAATGATTATATTATAAATATTATGCATCACCTAGTTGGAGTTGGAGTTGGAGGTGGGCAGTTATTAAAAGTTCCCAATGCTTTGGAAAAGCTGCATTTTGAAAGAATTTTGATTGGATTACCATGACAAACAACGAGCCAATTGGTCATGTGCAGTGCTCCCAATTACCTCATTAGATGCACCTTTAAGAAATACATCCATAGGGTTATGATTATAATGAAAGAGTTTTTTATATGTTTTATTTTGTTAAGTACAAATTTAAAGCTTTCTATAAATATATTTATCATGTCTGTGAGGCATGTATTCGCTGGGTTTCGGTTCATTTTTGTGAAGCGCTCCTATTCAAGATGAGATGGCAGAAAGCGCATCATGATTGTTTTCTTTATTTTATAAAAGCACAAAGTTTTGTTGATATTGTGAGTGAACAAAAATAAAAGTACACCCTTTACTTTATGAGCAAAAATGACAGCATATCCACATAAAAACATGCAGGTGATCAAGCTGGTGCCTCCGTGTCCTGCGAAGTGCGCTTTAGCTTACAATCTCCACACAAACTGTTGGATCTATAACACATTTATCTGGGTTTAATGTTTAAACATTTAAACTTATATTTACTGAGCAAAATATGCTCCTTAGGTTTTTTTTTTTATATAGGTATAACAGTTGTTTTATTTCATCACTATCATAAACTGATATTGGGGGGAAAAAAACACAGTATTTTACTTTAAAACTCTCACAAGACACTTTTAAATGCATAAGAACATCAGTTAAATAACTTTAATTTAAAGTCAACCTTTTATCCATTCATTGGAACAGATGTGGAGAAATTTAGCATTACATAACTTGTTCACCAGTAGATCCTCTGCAGGGAATGGCTGCCATCAGAAGTCCAAACTGTCCAAACAATTGGTAAAAAAAATCACAATAACAGAGATGACTCTTGTCCATCAGTCAATATCTTGTGAACTAAGAAAAAAATCTATCATTGAGATATTTTAACTGTCGTTTCTGGCTAAAATATGAGTTACGAGCAAAAATAGTTCAAAACAGTTCTAAACAAGAATGTGTATGGGCTGTGCAGGTTGCTGGTCTCAGACTATCATGGAGGTAAAGATGCTGGATGTGGAGGTCCTGGGCAGCTGGTGTAGTTACACAAGGTTGTGAAGCCGGTTGGATGTACTGTCAAATTCTCTGAAATGCCTTTGGGGATAACTTATGGCAGAAAATGAACATTAAATTCTGCGAGGTGGATGGATTATCTCAGCACAGAAGGTCTAACTACAAGATTTGTGAACAATATATGAGAGAAATAGGCCTTTTGTGTACATAGTCTTTGATCTTTGAGTTCAGCTCAAGAAAAATGGGGGCAAAAACAAAAGTGTTGTTTATAATTTTGTTCAGTATACATACATACATATATATATATAGAGAGAGAGAGAGTTACTCTCTTCATCTATTATTAAACACATTATTAAAGAAATCAACTACAAGTTTATGAACATACAGTACATGTTTTAAAATAGCTGTTCTTGATATTTTTGGATGATCATCTAAAACAAAAACTTGTAAACTGTGATCATAAAACCAGGACTTCAGGAGTTTTTAGAAAATTATTACAAAATTATGTTTTTACAAATGATATGCAAACATTAAAAACTGTATATTTGCCAAAGTAACAAAGTTAACCATAAGATAAATGCTAGCAAAAGGTCCATTAAACTAACTAACTAGCTAACTAAATAAATAAATAAATGAAAACAAATTATGCCAAAATAATTATCTCAAGCTAAACCTGTAAATCTGGGTTTAGAGTAAATATAACAGTAAATTCATTAACTAACTAATGTAAATATAAACTTAACCATGTCTCATCAACCAAAGAAAAGATTTCAGTTTAACTAATAAATTGTTAAATAACTCAAAATATATGATGACTCTATGGCTAATGTGTCAGATTAAAAACTATATTATATGAACAAAAAATATATTTTTTGTACAGTAATTGCAAAACACTAAACATTTTTAAGAACACATGTCTGAAATCAATTACTGAGCTTACATACTGTATATACCAAGCTGCACACTGTATCAGAATGCATATATTTTAAGCACTTTTATGGCTTGTCAAGGCAGACAAAATTATGTCTTTCCTCACAGTCTGTGGGTTTCCAGATTTTCTCTTCTCTATCCAGAGCTTCACAGCGCAGATTTCCAGCCGGACCCTGGGTCTCTCCCTCCTCAGACCAGGCTTCATATTGAAGATCATCACCACTGACCCAAAACCAATGACCAGCCATAAAGCGCAGACCAGTCCACACATAAGCTGTCTGGAATGTTGTAGTGTAATTTATCACCTCTGCCATAATTGTCCCAGAATTTAGACTTGCCAGATCAGTGTACTCTTTTCTGCAATAGTCCACAGCTTCATCCCATGTCTTATTCTGATGAACCAAAACTGGGCTGAAGACCTTCATACAGTAAAAAGATAGAGTCTCAGAGCATGGAATGTTGTGCGGTTTAGAAGTGGATATTTTTAGCTTGCCACAATTTTCAGAATAATAATCTGGTTGTTCGCTATCCCAACTGGTTGCTTCTCACCTCCGGACCAAATCAATTTTCCTGTTGTTAAAACTTCTGTATAGTCCAACCGAGTTTAAATGATACACAGAATCTGTACAAGTAGAGAGCTTTTCTGCCTCTTCTTTACTGATGGTGGAAAGTTCATCGTAGTACTCTCTGCAGTATTTCTGCAGTATTTCTTACAAAAAGACCCAAAAGTAAGAACAAAGTGACTGCAGCCTTCATTTCTGTATGGACGATTTACACAGTAATGCCTAAATGTGTACTCAACTATGAGGATATTACAGCATTTCTTAAATATTTGTTTTCTTTTTTAAATAAGAGACCAATAAAAAAAGAGCTGTAATGGAACTTGCCAATCAGAAGATCACATCCTTGAAGTATTTGTGTTGCAAATGTTTTAATAAATCATGCATCATTGCAAATATTTGGATAGAAAAGAAAACAGGTCATGCACCTCTGACTAAAAAAACAACAAAATAACAAAGTTACATTAAGTTAAGAGCACAACATTCTGATTTGACATAATAATCAATGAAATACATAGATTTATAAATGAATGTTTATTATGTAATATTTTATAAGAATTTGAATTGTAGGGAATTTAATAGTTACTATTCAGGTTCCTAGATGATTTCAGAAACACTTGTTTTACATTGTACAGAAAGAAACTTATTTGATTGATTTATTTGGCCCAACGTATTTGATTTACTGAACAGGATGGTCGTTTATAAAATAATCAGATCATGAGTCTTCCAATGTTTGTGTTTCTCTCTGTGGAATCAGACATATTGTCAAACATTTAGTACGTTTTCAGTCCACATCGGGGTTGCGCGGAATTATTATCAGGACGATAAATTGTAATGTCCATCACAAGGCAAGATTCTGTAACATTTTACTGGGGGTCATGACCTGGTATATAAGTTGCAACCAAGAGATGGAGCTCCAGGGTCGACTGTGTCTATTACACAAACAAATGACACTCTCACACAACTCTCCACCAAAATCTGTGTGTACCCCTGCCTAAACCCACATTCAAAAATATATGAAAGCAAACCTTAATGCTTTTAAGTACATTACACACCAGTAATATGATGGTGTGTGCAGTAATTGCAAGTAATGTTCAAGTTCACATGTTTTCTACTGAGAGTAGAAAACATGTTTTTTAGTCCAAAATTAAAACGGTGCAGAACACCAGCTTGTCAGTCACGTACTTTATAAACAAATATATACAGAAACCATACTCACTTCTGACACAAAGAAAACAACTGATCTATTCAAATAAGGTGCCCTATTTCAATAGGTAAGCAGTCAGGAGAGTATAGAAGATTCAGTCATGGGGAACATTGTTTAACAGCACAAATTCTGAAATATGATAGATTAAAAAGCTGTGCACACAGTGTTACCTTTGCACATGCTCAGTGATAAAGGTTGTTGTTGATTTTAGACCAAAACACACACACACACACACACACACACACAAACTAAGGCACTGAACAACCAAATTCAGTGTGAATCTACAATTTTCATAGTCATGAAAATTAAGAAAACTCTTTGAATGAGAAGGTGTGTCCAAACTTTTGGTCTGTACTATATATATATATATATATATATATATATATATATATATATATATAAAATAACAGTCACTAGTAATTAATAATATATAATAATATACAGAATTAAACCAAATAACCTCTTTAAATATTTTCATGACAAAGCATAGGCCTATATAAAATTTTATCGAATTAAAACTGAATCTAGTGTTAATAAAAACTGCCTTAAAGGGATACTCCACCCCAAAATGAAAATGTTGACATTAATCACTTACCCCAATGTCGTACCAAACCTGTAAAACCTTCATTCATCTTCGGAACACAACTTAAGACATTTTGGATGAAAACTGGGAGGCTTGTGAAAGTGACGTGACATACAGCCAAGTATGGTGACCCATACTCAGAATTCGTGCTCTGCATTTAACCCATCAAGAGTGCACACACACAGCAGTGAACACACACACACACCGTTAACACACCCAGAGCAGTGGGCAGCCATTTATGCTGCGGTACTGGGGAGCAATTGGGGTTCGGTGCCTTGTTCAAGGGCACCTAGTCGTTGTATTGCCAGCCCAAAACTCAGGCCCACAACCCTACGGTTAGGAGTCAAATTCTCTAACCACTAGGCCACTAAGATGTTAATAAACGATTGTGACTGTCTCATTCAATGCCAAGTAAATTACACTGTCAAAGTCCAGAAAAAGTATGAAAGATATAGTTCGTCAAAATAGTCCATCTGCCATCAGTGTTTCAACCGTAACGTTATGAAGCGATGAGAATGTATGTGAAAAAAATGACTTTTTTCAACAGTTTGTCTCCTCCGTGTCTCTCGGAGTCACTGTAACACCCTCAGCTGTGATACAAGGATACATTTGCTACATGTATTTACACTTTGTTTGGGTCAGACTCGGGCCAGTAATTCTGATAGGCTGTCAGACAAGGGCCGATGTCCTGATATTTTATCCTACCTGTCACATTGTCCTACCAGTGTTTACTGTGTATGCGCACATCAATATTGTGTTCTTTTTCATTCTAAAAAGCAATATTTCATGTATTTGCATAAGGGTAGGTTTAGGGTTGTGATAGTGTGTAAACGTTAATAAACTATAATTTTACAGGTAGAATTATTCATTTTCGAATTGTACTGTACCCACAAATTTAAACAATTTAAATCCCTGGTTGTATATTTAAATTATGCATGAACGTTCCCAAACACGGTGACAGTGCGAGCTCATGAGATATGTGATTGTTGTCATATTTCTTTAAAAATCAAAAAATTTATGATAAATACACTTTTCGTATGGAATCAAAAAGCAAGCACTTTGAGTGTCTTGATCATCATATTTATTTACATATAAAAGCAACAGAACTGAGATTATATTATGTATATTAGCAACACAGTACGTGAGTGTGAATAACGCGATATCTGCCTTTGATCTCGTTGCTCTGTCTGTTCCACTTGGAGAGGTAGGCTACAGTAAGAATTCTGTCCGTCTTGACTGCGTTTATTTCAATCAACCGGCACAAATGCATCTCAAACAAGCCTAATGTTTAAAAAATGCACATGACCTCGCGCTCCTTCTTTCTAATCCATTATGCAAATTGCGTTCCATTTCCATGACGTCACACAGCAGCCGCGAAATCGCTGAATCTTTCTGAGGATTCATATGCTGATAGGAGTATCATATGTGTACAGACGCTAATTTTCTGAGTGAATTTGCAATACAGAGAGTTTGTTTAGATTCAGTCAAACAACCACAGTGCACAAATTTGATACATTTTCACTGGACAATATCTTCAAGATTATCGTCCGTGTCTGAGGAGAGTGTAGAGAGCCAGTTGAGTGTCATGGAGGCCCCTCCTGTGGAGCAGAGCTCAACAGGTGAATTTAGAAATATGTTTGAAACTGTTCAACTTTGATTTACACACATCTCACAAATTCAGGAAAGCAATAGATGGGTTATAGTGGGGCTTGGAGTTATTTTTGTGGTGTTTCTGTAATTTGCTCTCGAGCTAGGAGAGCACAGGCTGTTTGATGTTTGCTGGTAATTAACACAAGTGGTCGACTTGTGATTTTTACCATTTAAAAATGCACAGAATATAAAAATGGAAATAAAAATGTAAGACATATTCATGAAATAATGTAGGTCTATCTATTTGGCAAATATAAATCATTTCATTAAGTTCAATTAACACCAAGAGCTAATGATTCAGTTTTTTTTTTCTTCAGTCATTTTAGTGCTTCAACTTATTTCAGTTAGTTGCCAAGGCAATTAATAATGTTTTAGTTTTAGTTAATGATGAAAACCCTGGGTCATATTTGTCACTAATAGTATTTTCTATTTGTTTTTCTTAGTTTCAGAAAAGCATGCCAGGAAGAAGAACATAATTTCATGTTTCTTCAAGAAAGTACGTAAGGCTGTGAAGCTTCCCATCTGCTCCAAGAACACAGTGGACTGTCTACCACAGCAGGACCCACAGTTTGACAACTCTACACCTAGCCTGGAAGGGTGGAGTGATGCCGCTTTATCCAGTTCAGATGGCTGCCCAGAGCAGTCCAGCTTCACACTTCCAGGTGAAGTGCTTGTTGAACCAGTAAGGGCTTCAGCTTGCCTGAAACTAAAGACAGCATCCAGATTAGATGACTCTATACCTAATGTCATCAATGAGGGTAGTACAGACAGACCGAAATTGGAGGCTTCAGGTGAGAATAATATTGCATTACAAACAGGGGACATCCGTGTAGCTAGATCTCCAATAGCTGATATAAAACTTGTTGATATTAGTTACAAAAAAGGTTACAGAAGAACGTAGGAAGAGGAGAGGAATCCACTCTTTCTTCAAGAGCGCGTGGAAGGCTATGAAAAAGCCTTTCTGCTGCCAGAACAAAGTGGAGCCTTTTGTGCCTCCACCGGAACTGGATGATCCTGAGCTGTCACCTGTCCCAGAGCCTTCAGACTGCGTCCCAACTAATGGTAAATATGTGATCATTATAACAAGATTAGTGTAATTGAAGTAATAAACTGGTTTCAAATAAGTTTATTTGAAATATGCTTATACTGAAGTTAATCTACAGTTAGCTGGCATCTACTGTTAGTTTGTGCCTTATTTATTTTTTCTATATTAATATTGTTTATTGTCACAAGGCACCAGTTGTATGAATTAAGACTGTGCCTTTTAAGAATTAACCATCTAGCAGTTAGCCTAGTTTATTATTATATTGCAATTTGATTTTTTTATAATGCACATTACTTTGTAAGTTATTACAAATCTTGAAGTAGAAAATAATAATAACTCATTATACTGCTTTAAGCATTTTATGCAACTTAAAATGATCTAGCAAGCTTTTATAATGTATAACACACTGTATAATATATTTATATAATACAATATATATGTTCTTGTGTATGTGTTTTTCTTTTTTTGTTCAGAATCCATTAGCACTCGCTATATAGTGCAAAATATTATTGGAGAAGGAGGCTATGGCAAAGTGTATGAGGGAATCCGTATTTCCGATGGCAAAAAGGTAGAAGAACATTTTGCTCTTACATTGGAATGTGATAAAAATTTGAGGGAACCTAAAGATTTTAATCTTAAATACTCAGTTCTTCATGGTTAGGTTAAGGTTAGGTGTTAAATATGCTCAACTGTGTTTTTTACCTTTTGCAGGTTGCCATCAAACGTATTAAAAAAACTGTACGGGATCATTATCTTCAAACTGTAAGCTGGCAAAACATAATATGTATTTAGTTGTTTAAGTGCTGATCACTGTAGTTAATTCACTTGTACGTAACATTAAGCATGAATTCAGCTTTTACTCTATTTATTAAATCGACAAAGTTCAAAGCAATGTAAAGTACAGTACATTTAAAAATTATACATATTCTTGGTCAGTTTTTACCAAACTAACCCTTGGTCGCATCCTTTCTGTAGAATGTACATCCCAAACCTCTCATTACCGAAGTTGCGCTGATGCTAACGATGAAGCAAGGACCCATAAGCCCCTACGTCATCCAACTATATGAGTGGTTTGAGCACCCTCAAGTATTCACTCTCGTGATGGAGAATCCGGATCCCTGCGAGAGCTTGTTGGACTTCATCAACAATAACCCTAACATGAATGAGACAACAGCGCGGCTCATCATGTGTCAGGCGGTGCAAGCAGTACTGCACTGCATTGAGCACAGTGTTTTTCATAATGATATTCATCCAGATAATATCCTGTTGAGAAAACACACTTTGGAGCTCAAGTTAATAGACTTTGGCTGTGGTCATCTACTTAGTAGTAATGGCTATAATCGCAGTCAATATAGAGGTGAGCTGGCATTTTGTGTAACAGAGTGTGGAAACCAGTATTTAGTGACAGTATTGCTGATCATGTGATTCTTCTAAGAATTGCTCAATGCTGAACATGTCTTGCTTACAGGAATACAGGCTTACTACCCACCTGAGCTCTTCACCTGTGGCAGATTCTACGCCACCTCTACAAACGTCTGGGCTCTAGGAGTGTTGTTGTATGAGATGGTGAACACGTGTTCTCCATTTTGCAATATAACTGAAATCACACAAGCCGAAATTAGGTTTGAAAACCCAGATTTATCCAAAGGTGAGAGAATAGCACTAACAACACACACATACAGCTTCTGCACAGAAGTAACAAACACTGGTAGAAAATGTCCTGTCTAAAACACAGACTTTAGTATTTACCAACTGATTTTAGAGGTTAGAATTATGTGTTCAGAGTTATGTTTCTAATTATAGTAACTTCCCTTAACCTTAAATTAACAATGTTTCAGCTGTTTTATGCATGCTAACATTAGTCACATGGTCACGACTAACCAGGTCTCTCCTGAAAACAGAATGCTGTGATCTGATCGTCCAGTGCCTAAACCGTGATCCAGCTGAACGGCTGACCCTCGATCAGATCTTGCAGCATGACTGGTGTAAAACAGAGGATCTAGAAGAGTCAGAGGATTGAAACTGCATACTGCAAACTGGCTTCAGAGTTGAGCCAGTGTAACAGACAGAGTAGGAAACTACATCTGTGCCGTCATCTTCAATTCTGAATCATATATGATGCAGATTTAAAATGTGATTAGTGAAGTGAGTTCATTTTAACAATCTTGATGTACTATAATATATGATGACTAGAAAAAAGAAATGAGTGAAGACAGTCAGTGTGAAGAATCCTCTTACTTTCTCTTTCCTAGGGTTGGACACAAACCTTCTAGTGAAAAAGCACTATGAATTCACATGCTGATGGAAATTGGAAACTCAAGCCCTCATGTAAACCCATTACTAAAGAATCAGAGAGCTCGGAGCACCCCGGAATTCAGAGCCAGTCCACATCCTTACTGTGCCATCCGAAAATGAGCAGCGATAGCTCTAGACATCACAGCCATAGGTGCTTTGTTTTAAAAGCATAGTTTTAGCTTTGTTTTAAAAGCGTAGTTTGGCAATTTTAAAAGGAATATGTTATTAGGAATCAATAAAAAAGGGCTTTCTAAAAAATTATATCTAATAAAAATATATTTAATAAAAATAATGACAAAAATTATATCTGTTTGTCTTAACATTTTATGAATAATAAACATAATAACAATAACATCTCATTTGGTGGAATTTTTTGCAAAAAAATTTAATTATAAAAATATATGGACCATTTACACACACACACACACGTGTATAAATAAGATAAATGAATAATAAAGAAACGTACTGATTTACATGTAATTGTAGCATAACTCGTCCTGTGTTATTGTATATAACTTTTTACAGTTACAGTTTTTGTTAATATTTTTAATATTTTTTTATATTATTTTAGCCTTGGCTACTGCACTCAAAAAAATGTACTTTCACTTTTGCCAATTTACTTTAACAATGTGAACTTAATTTAGTCTAGTTCATTCAACAAAAAAAGTGTGTATTGTTAGCTTTACTTAAAAATTATTTTTTCAGCCAACATAACTGTTGCATAAAAGTAACAGATTAATAAAACCAATACAGACTTGAATCTCATTGGCTGAGGATTTTGCAGTGTATTATGGGTAATTGTTGTTCTGTCACCCTCGTGCAGAAGTGTAGCACCATTAGATAGGTACCTGAGTAATAACAGATCATGGCTGAGTTAATGAACTTGTTCTAATATAATTTAGAACAAATCTTATAAATAAGTGGTTGGAAATGTAACATTGCATTTCAAACGTGTATTTGTGATCTGTTTGATGAACCTTGGGCGGTTGCACTCTTATTTACTGATTAGGTGTTATAGTCTTAAATCCTTATTGAAGGAGGCGGTGTTTCTGAAGTGGAATCATTAATTTATGTTTGTAATCATTAATCACAATTTTCATGTACAATGAACTGAATTGTTGTTTGTTGATTCTACTAAGGTTTGTTAATTTAAGTTTAATTTAACATCTTTTGTAAAATGAACTAAATAATTGTTTGTTGAGATTAGTTAAACAAATTGTGTGGAACCTGTTGACATAATATTTTTAATTAAACCCAACATTTCATTTTTTTGAGTGTGGCTTAAGTAAAAAGTTGTTATATGTTATTTTATTTTACATTCATGCATTTAGCAGAGGCTTTTATCCTAAGAGGCTTAGGCCGAATCCCAATTCTACCCCTTATGGAGTTTTATTAACACAGTTTGGGAGGAGAATGATCAGATAATCATCCAATTTGGCACAGGTGCATCTCATTTAGCTAATCATCTTAACTAGCACACAAGCATATATATATATCCAGTCTTCCTACCTCCTGTCCTACTACGACAGTTTTTCGGCATGGACGGTTTGTCAGCATTTGGTTCACTCAGTCTGTCATCTTATCACAGACCCAATTTTCCTTCCGACGAAGAGATCTATACTGGGGATTTTTTCAGATTTTTTTGCTTTATTGCTGGACCAATGATCACTCCTACCCCCCTAAACACTGCCGCTGAACACCAACAAGTGTCATCGCAACAGCTGCTCTTCTCGCCAAGCCACACGTTGTGGCTAAAAGACTGTGCAAAGCCCCTAGCTCGCCTCACTCGACGACATGATCGTGCCACCCAAGACCAGGCTCTGTTCGAGTGCTGGATCACAGCAGCAGCAGGCATTTAACCAGCCTGGGTCGCACCCCAGTTCTCACCACAGCAAGCCTCTCTCGCTTCCAGTTTGATGCTGCTCAGTTCAGTGTCTGCTCCTGCAGGAGCCTTTACTGTATCTCCCCACTGCCACAGCAGTGTTTGGTCCCGCAGTAGCCCTCTCTGCATCTCCCCACTGCTGCAGCAGTGTCCGCTCTCGCTGGAGCCTTTTCTATTTTTCCTTACTGCCGCAGCAGTGTTAGACCCCGCAGGAGCCAAAAAACCCCAAAAGGCGATTCTAGCCCGAATCTGTATCTGTATGCATGAGACTGTCAGAATTACAGTAGAATACAGGCAGAATTCACATTTCTGTTGTAAAAAGAGAAAAATTGTGCAGAAGTATTATTTGCTGTTTTTGGTAAGTTTGGTAAGTATTCTGATTAATTATCTCTCTATGCCTCCACAATATTATTAACTCATCGTTATCTTTAGGTCACGTCCCAAACCCATCCAAGCTGGCCTCTTATCAGGGGTGCAGATAGGATTTTTTAACTGGGGGGGACAAAGCTGTCCAGCAGTAAAAAATTTTGCAGTCCAGAAAAATCACTAGCTCAGTCATAGATGATCGTACAGGTGTATCTCAAAAAAATTAGAATATCATAGAAATTATCTTTATTTTTTTGTAGTTTAATTTAAAAAAGCAAACTTTCTTCTATTCTACTGTCATTCATTGCACACAAACTGAAATATTTCAAGAGTATTTTTTTATTTATTCTAATGGTTACAACTTACAGCTTAGGAAAATAAAAAAAATTTGTATCTCAAAAAATAAGTATTCCTTTTTGAGCTTGATTAGTTTTATTAATTTTGAGTATAAATACTGGGTAGCTCTTGAGCTAGTTTAGAACATATAACAGTTGTCCATAATACGATCATGTGTTTCCGTTCATGAGCTTTTATAAAAATAAAGATATTATCATTCATTCTAAATGTGACGTTACTACTGTGGCTACAAATAAACAGAAACAGACTCAACTGAATAAGCAGGCTATTTTCATAAGCGTTAATGAATAAATAAAATAGAAATAAGTGTATTTATGTGTGATTAATTTTGAGTCCTGATAAATTAATTCATTACGATCAATGTATCACTTATTCTATAGTAAGACATTGATGCTTTTGAATTTGAATATTTAACAAAGCATGCAATAAAACAGCCGCTTTTATCATGTTCAGTGTGATCGTGCATATTCCAGTGATTTATTTCTTATTAGTTTTGTGATAACTTCTCTTTGTTGGTGAAACAATGAGGTTGCATGATGTTGTTCATGAGAGGCATGTAAAGGGCGTGTTTTACTGAAGTGCAGCATAGCTTCAGGCCCTGACTGTGGAAACCCTGCGCTATTTTGGCCTCTGTGCTACTGGCCCGAGGCTATTACCCCACCCGGCCCGTTTTAAGCCTTTGCTCGCACTGGCCCGACAGTGGAAATGCGGCTAAAGACACCCTCCACAAGTAGGGTAAGACACAGAAGGTCATTGCTGAAAGGGCTGGCTGTTCACAGAGTGCTATATCAAAATATATTCATAGAAAGTTGACTGGAAGGAAAATGTGTGGTAGGTAAAGATGCACAAGCAGCATGGATGACCACAGCCTTGTGAAGATTGTCAGGGAAAGCCGATTCAAGAACTTGGGAGAGCTTCACAAGGAGTGTACTGAAGCCATAGTCAGTGCATCAAGAGTCACACACACAGATGTCTTCAGGAAAAGGGCTACACCTTTCACATTCCTAGAACCAAGCCACTCCTGATCCAAATTTTGCATTTCATTTGGAAATCAAGGTCTGGAGTCTGGAGGAAGACCTGAGAGGCACGAGAATCCAAAGGTCAGTGAGAAGTTTCTGAAGTCAGTGATGATTTGGGGAGCTGTGACGTCTGCTGGTGTTGGTCCATTGGGTTTTATAAAGTCCAAAGTCAATGCAGCCATCTACCAGGAGATTTTGTAGCACTTTTATGCTTCCATCTGCTGACAAGCTTTATGGAGCTGCTGATTTTATTTTGCGGCAGGACTTTCCCACAGTGCCAAAACCACTTCCAAGTGTTTTGCTGACCATGATATCACAGTGATATTCAAATTTGGAATTTTTCTAAACTGCAAGTGGTAACCATCAGAATTAAAACAAAAAACGCTTGAAATATTTCAGTTTGTGTGCAATTAATCTAGAATATAAGAAAGTTAGCTTTTTTTAGTTTTCCATGATATACATTTTTTTTGAGATGCACCTGTATCTGATCACTATGGTTACCGCTGCAGCACAATTGAGGCCGTTACCAGCTCCTCATAGGAACCCGGGGTCAGGAGTCATAGCACATACACCCGAACGTAAACGTCAGTGGCAGCAACATCGTCATGTGTGTTTATTGATAACAGAACAGTGTGAAGTGAGAAGGTGGGTACAAAGTAATGGTTTTATTCTTATTCTGCTTCAGCCTGCTTCTGACCTGACACAATTTTTTATAGCATCAAAACACATACCCCAACAGGATCTGCTACAGTGGCAGAGAGAGCTAAACGTGCTACAAATGATAAAAACACCTGCAAATTATGAAAACATCTTCATCAATTTGGCAACACGCGCTGCAAATACTCGCTATACAAACAAATAAAGAAATTTGCTGCAAAAACACAGACTACATCGGAAATATTTAAGTTAACCATAAAGTGAAAAACATGTCTGGGACATAATTTATCAATGTTTGCTCTGAAAAGATCTTTATTTTAACATCCTGATCATACGATATCTTAGCTTTTTTGTTTTGTTGCTTTTTTTGTGTGAATATTATTAGCCTAAATAAGCTGACTAAATACACAATTTACTGTAACTGTGAAAGGTTATGTAAGCTGGCTAACTTTTACAACTTTCCTTACAAAAACTAACCGTAACCTATGGTTTTACTATTGTAATTAATTAATTAATTAATTAATATTATTATAATTTATTATATAAAAAGCAAACAAAAATGGTTACTGTTATCATGCACAAATTAACCATGGATACTACTCTAACCATAGTTTAACCATGGTATTTGTACAACTGTCATAATACAAATGGTAATCAATACGACAAAAAATTAATTTTCGTTTTGTTGGGGTAATTTTGTTTTTGTTGAGTATTTGCACCTCGTTTCTGTATTTGTGTTGTGAGCATTTGTTGTTTTTGTATTTCGTTGTGTTGCGAGTATTTGCAGCACGTGTGCTGTCAGACTGATGAAGATGTTTTCTTAATTTGCTGGTGATTTTCTATTTGAATGTGTTTTGTGAAGTTGCAGCGCTTTGAGCTCTCTCGGCCACCGCGTCTCGTCCCTATATTGAAATCTTCGCCCCACATTGACACACGCAACCATGGCAACGACGTTCGCGGAAACAAGTGAAGATGACAAACAAGCATATAAAAAAAAAGCCAACATGGAAAAGTTGTGTGAAACTTTACTCACCTATCAAAAAGAAACAAAGTAACCTCGGTGTCCGATTCGAGCACTTCCCACTCCTTGAGTTTTTCTCCACCGAAGCTGCTCCGATATTTAAGCGGGTCCTCCCATTTGCCTGATTATAATCCTTTTTAATTTTTTATTTCTCTGATATTTACCTCTTTTTTTTTATCTGCCATCTCTTTCAATCTACAGTCAATATGCTTGTTTTTAATTTAGCATCTGGATCATATTTATCATATTTATTTCATGGATCATATTTATTTCAATATAAAAGCAACATAACTGAGATTTCACCCCCCCCCCCCCCCAAACAAGTGCAACTCAAACAATGTTTAAAAAATGCACATGACCTCGCGCTCATTCTTTCTAATCCATTATGCAAATTGCGTTCCATTTCCATGACGTCACACAGCAGCCGCGATATCGCTGAATCTTTCTGAGGATTCATATGCTGATAGGAGTATCAAATGTGTACAGACGCTAATTTTCTGAGTGAATTTGCAATACAGAGAGTTAGTTTAGATTCAGTCAAACAACCACAGGGCACAAATTTGATCAAATGTCAACGGACAATATGTCTTCAAGATTATCGTCCGTGTCTGAGGAGAGTGTAGAGAGCCAGTTGAGTGTCATGGAGGCCCGTCCTGTGGAGCAGAGCTCGACAGGTGAGTTTAGAAATATGTTTGAAACTGTTCAACTCTGATTTACACACATCTCACAAATTCAGGAAAGCAATAGATGGGTTATAGTGGGGCTTGGAGTTATTTTTGTGGTGTTTCTGTAATTTGCTCTCGAGCTAGGAGAGCACAGGCTGTTTGATGTTTGCTGGTAATTAACACTAGTGGTCGACTTGTGATTTTTACCATTTAAAAATGCACAGAATATAAAAATGGAAATACAAATGTAAGAAATATTCATGAAATAATGTAGATCTATCTATTTGGCAAATATAAATCATTTCATTAAGTTCAATTAACACCAAGAGCTAATGATTCATTTTTTTTTCTTCAGTCATTTTAGTGCTTCAACTTATTTCAGTTAGTTGCCAAGGCAATTAAAAATGTTTTTGTTTTAGTTAATGATGATAACCCTGGGTCATATTTGCCACTAATAGTATTTTCTATTTGTTTTTCTTAGTTTCAGAAAAGCATGCCAGCAAGAGGAAGAAGAACATAATTTCTTGTTTCTTCAAGAAAGTACGTAAGGCTGTGAAGCTTCCCATCTGCTCCAAGAACACAGTGGACTGTCTACCACAGCAGGACCCACAGTTTGACAACTCTACACCTAGCCTGGAAGGGTGGAACGACGCCGCTTTATCCAGTTCGGATGGCTGCCCAGAGCAGTCCAGCTTCACACTTCCAGGTGAAGTGCTTGTTGAGCCAGTAAAGGCTTCAGCTTGCCTGAAACTAAAGACAGCATCCAGATTAGATGACTCTATACCTAATGTCATCAATGAGGGCAGTACAGACAGACCGAAATTGGAGGCTTCAGGTAAGAATAATATTGCATTACAAACAGGGGACATCCGTGTAGCTAGATCTCCAATAGCTGATATTAAATTTGTTGATATTAGTTACAAAAAAGGGTACAGAAGAACGTAGGAAGAGGAGAGGAATCCACTCTTTCTTCAAGAGTGTGTGGAAGGCTATGAAAAAGCCTTTCTGCTGCCAGAACAAAGTGGAGCCTTTTGTGCCTCCACCAGAACTGGATGATCCTGAGCTGTCACCTGTCCCAGAGCCTTCAGACTGCGTCCCAACTAATGGTAAATATGTGATCATTATAACAAGATTAGTGTAATTGAAGTAATAAACTAGTTTCAAATAAGTTTATTTGAAATATGCTTATACTGAAGTTAATCTACAGTTAGCTGGCATCTACTGTTAGTTTGTGCCTTATTTATTTTTTCTATATTAATATTGTTTATTGTCACAAGGCACCAGTTGTATGAACTAAGACTGTGCCTTTTAAGAATTAACCATCTAGCAGTTAGCCTAGTTTATTATTTTATTTCGATTAGAACTATTTTTTTTATGCACAATACTTAAGTTATTACAAATCTTGAAGTAGAAAAATGAATAACTCATTATACTGCTTTAAGCATTTTATGCAACTTAAAATGATCTAGCAAGCTTTTATAATGTATAACACACTGTATAATATATTTATATAATACAATATATTCTGGTGTATGTGTTTTTTTTTTCATCTTCAGAATCCATTAGCACTCGCTATATAGTGCAAAATATTATTGGAGAAGGAGGCTATGGCAAAGTGTATGAGGGAATCCGTATTTCCGATGGCAAAAAGGTAGAAGAACATTTTGTTCTTACATTGGAATGTGATAAAAATTTTGAGGGAACCTAAAGATTTTAATCTTAAATACTCAGTTCTTCATGGTTAGGTTAAGGTTAGGTGTTAAATATGCTCAACTGTGTTTTTTACCTTTTGCAGGTTGCCATCAAACGTATTAAAAAAACTGTACGGGATCATTATCTTCAAACTGTAAGCTGGCAAAGCATAACATGTATTTAGTTGTTTAAGTGCTGATTACTGTAGTTAATTCACTTGTACTGTACATATCATTAAGCATGAATTCAACTTTGACTCCGTTTATTAAATCGACAAAGTTCAAAGCAATGTAAAGTACCGTTACCAAACTAACCTTTTGTCTCATCTTTTCTGTAGACTGTACATCCCAAACCTCTCATTACCGAAGTCGCGCTGATGCTAACGATGAAGCAAGGACCCATAAGCCCCTACGTCATCCAACTATATGAGTGGTTCGAGCACCCTCAAGTATTCACTCTCGTGATGGAGAATCCGGATCCCTGCGAGAGCTTGTTGGACTTCATCAACAATAACCCTAACATGAATGAGACAACAGCGCGGCTCATCATGTGTCAGGCGGTGCAAGCAGTACTGCACTGCATTGAGCACGGTGTTTTTCATAATGATATTCATCCAGATAATATCCTGTTGAGAAAACACACTTTGGAGCTCAAGTTAATAGACTTTGGCTGTGGTCATCTACTTAGTAGTAATGGCTATAATCGCAGTCAATATAGAGGTGAGCTGGCATTTTGTGTAACAGAGTGTGGAAACCAGTATTTAGTGACAGTATTGCTGATCATGTGATTCTTCTAAGAATTGCTCAATGCTGAACATGTCTTGCTTACAGGAATACAGGCTTACTACCCACCTGAGCTCTTCACCTGTGGCAGATTCTACGCCACCTCTACAAACGTCTGGGCTCTAGGAGTGTTGTTGTATGAGATGGTGAACACGTGTTCTCCATTTTGCAATATAACTGAAATCACACAAGCTGAAATTAGGTTTGAAAACCCAGATTTATCCAAAGGTGAGAGAATAGCACTAACAACACACACATACAGCTTCTGCACAGAATTAACAAACATTGGTAGAAAATGTCCTGTCTAAAACACAGACTTTAGTATTTAACAAATGATGTTAGAGGTTAGAATTATGTGTTCAGAGTTATGTTTCTAATTATAGTAACTTCCCTTAACCTTAACTTAACAATGTTTCAGCTGTTTTGTGCATGCTAACATTAGTCACATGGTCACGACTAACCAGCTCTCTCCTGAAAACAGAATGCCGTGATCTGATCGTCCAGTGCCTAAACCGTGATCCAACTGAACGGCTGACCCTCGATCAGATCTTGCAGCATGACTGGTGTAAAACAGAGGATCTAGAAGAGTCAGAGGATTGAAACTGCATACTGCAAACTGGCTTCGGAGTTGAGCCAGTGTAACAGACAGAGTAGGAAACTACATCTGTGCTGTCATCTTCAATTCTGAATCATATATGATGCAGATTTAAAATGTGATTAGTGAAGTGAGTTCATTTTAACAATCTTGATGTACTATAATATATGATGACTAGAAAAAAGACATGAGTGAAGACAGTCAGTGTGAAGAATCCTCTTACTTTCTCTTTCCTAGGGTTGGACACACACCTTCCAGTGAAAAAGCACTATGAATACACATGCTGATGGAAATTGGAAACTCAAGCCCTTATGTGAACCCATTACTAAAGAATCAGAGAGCTTGGAGCACCCCAGAATTCAGAGCCAGTCCACATCCTTACTGTGCCATCCGAAAATGAGCAGCGATAGCTCTAGACATCACAGCCATAGGAGCTTTGTTTTAAAAGCATAGTTTTAGCTTTGTTTTAAAAGCGTAGTTTGGCCATTTTAAAACGAATATGTTTGTGGCGAGTGGGGCGGGGCCGAGAGGCGTGGGAACGAGGAGTGAGGCCAGGTGTAGTGATTGGAGATGAGCTACACCTGAGCCCCACCGCTAGTATCGAGTCCCACGTAGGAGATGGAAGGATATAAAACTGGAGTGACGACCGTGAAGGACGAGAGAGGACCAGGCCTGGGACATTATTTTATGTTTGCTTTTTATTTATGCGCACCAGTCGTCCGTGAGGGGCTGGTGCGCCGTTTTGTATTTACTTTTGAATATTAAAATGAGTTTTGATTGTGCGCCGGTTCCCGCCTCCTTCTTCCCGATGAATATGGAGATTTGTATATTGTTACAATGTTATTAGGAATCAATAAAAAAGGGCTTTCTAAAAAAATATATCTAATAAAAATATATTTAATAAAAATAATGACAAAAATAATATCTGTTTGTCTTAACATTTTATAAATAATAAACATAATAACAATAACATCTCATTTGGTGGAATTCTTTGCAATATGGACCATTTACACACACACACACGTGTATAAATAAGATAAATGAATAATAAAGAAACATGTACTGATTTACATGTAGTTGTAGCATAACTCGTCCTGTGTTATTGTATAAAACTTTTTACAGTTACAGTTTTTGTTAATATTTTTCACCTTTTTTTAATATTATTTTAGCCTTGGCTACTGGCTTAAGTAAAAAGTTGTTATATGTTATTTTATTTTACATACATGCATTTAGCAGAGGCTTTTATCCTAAGAGGCTTAGGCCGAATCCCAATTCTACCCCTTATGGAGTTTTATTAACACAGTTCGGGAGGAGAATGATCAGATAATCATCCAATTTGGCACAGGTGCATCTCATTTAGCTAATCATCTTAACTAGCACACAAGCATATATATATCCAGTCTTCCTACCTCCTGTCCTACTACGACAGTTTTTCAGCATGGACGGTTTGTCAGCATTTGGTTTGCTCAGTCTGTCATCTTATCACAGACCCAATTTTCCTTCCGACGAAGAGATCTATACTGGGGATTTTTCAGATCTGCCGTTTTTGTGCTGGACCAATGATCACTCCTACCCCACAAAACACGGCCGCTGAACACCAACAAGTGTCATTGCAACAGCTGCTCTTCTCGCCAAGCCACACGTTGTGGCTAAAAGACTGTGCAAAGCCCCTAGCTCGCCTCACTCGACAACATGATCGTGCCACCCAAGACCAGGCTCTGTTCGAGTGCTGGATCACAGCAGCAGCAGGCATTTAACCAGCCTGGGTCGCACCCCAGTTCTCACCACAGCAAGCCTCTCTCGCTTCCAGTTTGATGCTGCTCAGTTCAGTGTCTGCTCCTGCAGGAGCCTTTACTGTATCTCCCCACTGCCACAGCAGTGTTTGGTCCCGCAGTAGCCCTCTCTGCATTTCCCCACTGCTGCAGCAGTGTCCGCTCTCGCTGGAGCCTTTTCTATTTTTCCTTACTGCCGCAGCAGTGTTAGACCCCGCAGGAGCCAAAAAACCCCAAAAGGCGATTCTAGCCCGAATCTGTATCTGTATGCATGAGACTGTCAGAATTACAGTAGAATACAGGCAGAATTCACATTTCTGTTGTAAAAAGAGAAAAATTGTGCAGAAGTATTATTTGCTGTTTTTGGTAAGTTTGGTAAGTATTCTGATTAATTATCTCTCTATGCCTCCACAATATTATTAACTCATCGTTATCTTTAGGTCACGTCCCAAACCCATCCAAGCTGGCCTCTTATCAGGGGTGCAGATAGGATTTTTTAACTGGGGGGGACAAAGCTGTCCAGCAGTAAAAATTTTTGCAGTCCAGAAAAATCACTAGCTCAGTCATAGATGATCGTACAGGTGTATCTCAAAAAAATTAGAATATCATAGAAATTATCTTTATTTTTTTGTAGTTTAATTTAAAAAAGCAAACTTTCTTCTATTCTACTGTCATTCATTGCACACAAACTGAAATATTTCAAGAGTATTTTTATTTATTCTAATGGTTACAACTTACAGCTTAGGAAAATAAAAAAAATTGTATCTCAAAAAATAAGTATTCCTTTTTGAGCTTGATTAGTTTTATTAATTTTGAGTATAAATACTGGGTAGCTCTTGAGCTAGTTTAGAACATGTAACCGTTGTCCATAAGACGATCATGTGTTTCCATTCATGAGCTTTTATAAAAATAAAGATATTATCATTCATTCTAAATGTGACGTTACTACTGTGGCTACAAATAAACAGAAACAGACTCGACTGAATAAGCAGGCTATTTTCATAAGCGTTAATGAATAAATAAAATAGAAATAAGTGTATTAAGTGTGATTAATTTTGAGTCCTGATAAATTAATTCATTATGATCAATGTATCACTTATTCTATAGTAAGACATTGATGCTTTTGAATTTGAATATTTAACAAAGCATGCAAACAAACAGCCGCTTTTATCATGTTCAGTGTGATCGTGCATATTCCAGTGATTTATTTCTTATTAGTTTTGTGATAACTTCTCTTTGTTGGTGAAATGATGAGGTTGCATGATGTTGTTCATGAGAGGCATGTAAAGGCCTTGTTTTACTGACGTGCAGCGGAGCTTCAGGCCCTGACTGTGGAAACCCTGCGCTATTCTTGCCTCGGTGCTACTGGCCCGAGGCTATTACCCCACCCGGCCCGTTTTAAGCCTTTGCTCGCACTGGCCCGACAGTGGAAATGCGGCTAAAGACACCCTCCACAAGTAGGGTAAGACACAGAAGGTCATTGCTGAAAGGGCTGGCTGTTCACAGAGTGCTATATCAAAATATATTCATAGAAAGTTGACTGGAAGGAAAATGTGTGGTAGGTAAAGATGCACAAGCAGCATGGATGACCACATCCTTGTGAAGATTGTCAGGGAAAGCCGATTCAAGAACTTGGGAGAGCTTCACAAGGAGTGTACTGAAGCCATAGTCAGCGCATCAAGAGACACACGCTCAGATGTCTTCAGGAAATGGGCTACACCTGTCACATTCCTAGAACCAAGCCACTCCCGAACACAATTTTGCACTTAATTTGGAAATCAAGGTCTGGACTCTGGAGGAAGACCTGAGAGGCACGAGAATCCAAAGTCCAGTGAGAAGTTTCTGAAGTCAGTGATGATTTGGGGAGCTGTGACGTCTGCTGGTGTTGGTCCATTGGGTTTTATAAAGTCCAAAGTCAATGCAGCCATCTACCAGGAGATTTTGTAGTACTTTTATGCTTCCATCTGCTGACAAGCTTTATGGAGCTGCTGATTTTATTTTGCGGCAGGACTTTCCCACAGTGCCAAAACCACTTCCAAGTGTTTTGCTGACCATGATATCACAGAGAATCTATGGGGTATTGTGAAGAGGAAGAGGTATTGTAACATCTGAAAAACAATAAAGAGGAGCTGAAGGCCGCGATTTTGAAAAAATATTCCAATTTGGAATTTTTCTAAACTGCAAGTGGTTACCATCAGAATTAAAACAAAAAAGTCTTGAAATATTTCAGTTTGTGTGCAATTAATCTAGAATATAAGAAAGTTAGCTTTTATTTGGTTTTCCATGATATAATTTTTTTTTTTAGATGCACCTGTATATGATCACTATGGTTACCGCTGCAGCACAATTGAGGCCGTTACCAGCTCCTCACCCGGGGTCAGGAGTCATAGCACATACACACACCCGAACGTAAACGTCAGTGGCAGCAACATCGTCATGTGTGTTTATTGATAACAGAACAGTGTGAAGTGAGAAGGTGGGTACAAAGTAATGGTTTTATTCTTATTCTGCTTCAGCCTGCTTCTGACCTGACACAATTTTTATAGCATCAAAACACACACCCATACCCCAACAGGATCTGCTACAGTGGCCGAGAGAGCTAAACGTGCTGCAAATGATTAAAAACACCTGCAAATTATGAAAACATCTTCATCAATTTGGCAACACGCACTGCAAATACTCACAATACAAACAAATAAAGAAATGTGCTGCAAAAACACAGACTACATCGGAAATATTTAAGTTAACCATAAAGTGAAAAACATGGCTGGGACATAATTTATCAATGTTTGCTCTGAAAAGATCTTTATTTTAACATCCTGATTATACAATATCTTAGCTTTTGTTTTTGTTGCTTTTTTTGTGTGAATATTATTAGCCTAAATAAGCTGACTAAATACACAATTTACTGTAACTGTGAAAGGTTATGTAAGCTGGCTAACTTTTACAACTTTCCTTACAAAAACTAACCGTAACCTATGGTTTTACTATTGTAATTAATTAATTAATATTATTATAATTTATTATATAAAAAGCAAACAAAAATGGTTACTGTTATCATGCACAAATTAACCATGGATACTACTCTGTCCATAGTTTAACCATGGTATTTGTACAGCTGTCATAATACAAATGGTAATCAATACGACAAAAAATTAATTTTCGTTTTGTTGGGGTAATTTTGTTTTTGTTGAGTATTTGCACCTCGTTTCTGTATTTGTGTTGTGAGCATTTGTTGTTTTTGAATTTCGTTGTGTTGCGAGTATTTGCAGCACGTGTGCTGTCAGACTGATGAAGATGTTTTCTTAATTTGCTGGTGATTTTCTATTTGAATGTGTTTTGTGAAGTTGCAGCGCTTTGAGCTCTCTCGGCCACCGCGTCTCGTCCCTATATTGAAATCTTCGACCCACACGGACACACGCAACCATGGCAACGACGTTCGCGGAAACAAGTGAAGATGACAAACAAGCATATAAAAAAAAAGCCAACATGGAAAAGTTGTGTGAAACTTTACTCACCTATCAAAAAGAAACAAAGTAACCTCGGTGTCCGATTCGAGCACTTCCCACTCCTTGAGTTTTTCTCCACCGAAGCTGCTCCGATATTTAAGCGGGTCCTCCCATTTGCCTGATTATAATCCTTTTTAATTTTTTATTTCTCTGATATTTACCTCTTTTTTTTTATCTGCCATCTCTCTCAATCTACAGTCAATATGCTTGTTTTTAATTTAGCATCTGGATCATATTTATCATATTTACTTCATGGATCATATTTATTTCAATATAAAAGCAACATAACTGAGATTTCACCCCCCCCCCCCCAAACAAGTGCAACTCAAACAATGTTTAAAAAATGCACATGACGTCGCGCTCGTTCTTTCTAATCCATTATGCAAATTGCGTTCCTTTTCCTTGACGTCACACAGCAGCCGCGTTATCCCTGAATCTTTGTGAGGATTCATATGCTGATAGGAGTATCATATGTGTACAGACGCTAATTTTCTGAGTGAATTTTCAATACAGAGAGTTAGTTTAGATTCAGTCAAACAACCACAGTGCACAAATTTGATACATTTTCACTGGACAATATCTTCAAGATTATCGTCCGTGTCTGAGGAGAGTGTAGAGAGCCAGATGAGTGTCATGGAGGCCCCTCCTGTGGAGCAGAGCTCAACAGGTGAGTTTAGAAATATGTTTGAAACTGTTCAACTTTGATTTACACACATCTCACAAATTCAGGAAAGCAGTAGATGGGTTATAGTGGGGCATGGAGTTATTTTTGTGGTGTTTCTGTAATTTGCTCTTGAGCTAGGAGAGCACAGGCTGTTTGATGTTTGCTGGTAATTAACACTAGTGGTCGACTTGTGATTTTTACCATTTAAAAATGCACAGAATATAAAAATGGAAATAGAAATGTATGAAATATTCATGAAATAATGTAGATCTATCTATTTGGCAAATATAAATAAGTTCAATTAACACCAAGAGCTAATGATTCATTTTTTTTTCTTCAGTCATTTTAGTGCTTCAACTTATTTCAGTTAGTTGCCAAGGCAATTAATAATGTTTTAGTTTTAGTTAATGATGATAACCCTGGGTCATATTTGCCACTAATAGTATTTTCTATTTGTTTTTCTTAGTTTCAGAAAAGCATGCCAGCAAGCGGAAGAAGAACATAATTTCTTGTTTCTTCAAGAAAGTACGTAAGGCTGTGAAGCTTCCCATCTGCTCCAAGAACACAGTGGACTGTCTACCACAGCAGGACCCACAGTTTGACAACTCTACACCTAGCCTGGAAGGGTGGAACGACGCCGCTTTATCCAGTTCGGATGGCTGCCCAGAGCAGTCCAGCTTCACACTTCCAGGTGAAGTGCTTGTTGAACCAGTAAGGGCTTCAGCTTGCCTGAACCTAAAGACAGCATCCAGATTAGATGACTCTATACCTAATGTCATCAATGAGGGCAGTACAGACAGACCGAAATTGGAGGCTTCAGGTGAGAATAATATTGCATTGCAAACAGGGGACATCCGTGTAGCTAGATCTCCAATAGCTGATATTAAATTTGTTGATATTAGTTACAAAAAAGGGTACAGAAGAACATAGGAAGAGGAGAGGAATCCACTCTTTCTTCAAGAGCGTGTGGAAGGCTATGAAAAAGCCTTTCTGCTGCCAGAACAAAGTGGAGCCTTTTGTGCCTCCACCAGAACTGGATGATCCTGAGCTGTCACCTGTCCCAGAGCCTTCAGACTGCGTCCCAACTAATGGTAAATATGTGATCATTATAACAAGATAAATGTAATTGAAGTAATAAACTGGTTTCAAATAAGTTTATTTGAAATATGCTTATACTGAAGTTAATCTACAGTTAGCTGGCATCTACTGTTAGTTTGTCCCTTATTTATTTTTTCTATATTAATATTGTTTATTGTCACAAGGCACCAGTTGTATGAATTAAGACTGTGCCTTTTAAGAATTAACCATCTAGCAGTTAGCCTAGTTTATTATTTTATTTCGATTATAACTATTTTTTTTATGCACAATACTTAAGTTATTACAAATCTTGAAGTAGAAAAATGAATAACTCATTATACTGCTTTAAGCATTTTATGCAACTAAAAATGATCTAGCAAGCTTTTATAACGTATAACACAGTTTATAACATATATTTATATAATACAATATATTCTGGTGTATGTGTTTTTTTTTTTATCTTCAGAATCCATTAGCACTCGCTATATAGTGCAAAATATTATTGGAGAAGGAGGCTATGGCAAAGTGTATGAGGGAATCCGTATTTCCGATGGCAAAAAGGTAGAAGAACATTTTGCTCTTACATTGGAGTCTGAATTTTTTTTTGAGGGAACGTAAAGATTTTAATCTTAAATACTCAGTTCTTCATGGTTAGGTTAAGGTTAGGTGTTAAATATGCTCAACTGTTTTTTTTTACCTTTTGCAGGTTGCCATCAAACGTATTAAAAAAACTGTACGGGATCATTATCTTCAAACTGTAAGCTGGCAAAACATAATATGTATTTAGTTGTTTAAGTGCTGATTACTGTAGTTAATTCACTTGTACTGTACATAACATTAAGCATGAATTCAACTTTGACTCCGTTTATTAAATCGACAAAGTTCAAAGCAATGTAAAGTACCGTTACCAAACTAACCTTTTGTCTCATCTTTTCTGTAGACTGTACATCCCAAACCTCTCATTACCGAAGTCGCGCTGATGCTAACGATGAAGCAAGGACCCATAAGCCCCTACGTCATCCAACTATATGAGTGGTTCGAGCACCCTCAAGTATTCACTCTCGTGATGGAGAATCCGGATCCCTGCGAGAGCTTGTTGGACTTCATCAACAATAACCCTAACATGAATGAGACAACAGCGCGGCTCATCATGTGTCAGGCGGTGCAAGCAGTACTGCACTGCATTGAGCACAGTGTTTTTCATAATGATATTCATCCAGATAATATCCTGTTGAGAAAACACACTTTGGAGCTCAAGTTAATAGACTTTGGCTGTGGTCATCTACTTAGTAGTAATGGCTATAATCGCAGTCAATATAGAGGTGAGCTGGCATTTTGTGTAACAGAGTGTGGAAACCAGTATTTAGTGACAGTATTGCTGATCATGTGATTCTTCTAAGAATTGCTCAATGCTGAACATGTCTTGCTTACAGGAATACAGGCTTACTACCCACCTGAGCTCTTCACCTGTGGCAGATTCTACGCCACCTCTACAAACGTCTGGGCTCTAGGAGTGTTGTTGTATGAGATGGTGAACACGTGTTCTCCATTTTGCAATTTAACTGAAATCACACAAGCCGAAATTAGGTTTGAAAACCCAGATTTATCCAAAGGTGAGAGAATAGTACTGGCAACACACACATACAGCTTCTGCACAGAATTAACAAACATGGTAGAAAATGTCCTGTCTAAAACACAGACTTTAGTATTTACCAACTGATTTTAGAGGTTAGAATTATGTGTTCAGAGTTATGTTTCTAATTATAGTAACTTCCCTTAACCTTAACATAACAATGTTTCAGCTGTTTTATGCATGCTAACATTAGTCACATGGTCACGACTAACCAGCTCTCTCCTGAAAACAGAATGCCGTGATCTGATCGTCCAGTGCCTAAACCGTGATCCAACTGAACGGCTGACCCTCGATCAGATCTTGCAGCATGACTGGTGTAAAACAGTGGATCTAGAAGAGTCAGAGGATTGAAACTGCATTGGTTTCAGAGTTTAAAATGTGATTAGTGAAGTGAGTTCATTTTAACAATCTTGTTATACTATAATATATGATGACTAGAAAAAAGACATGAGTGAAGACAGTCAGTGTGAAGAATCCTCTGACTTTCTCTTTCCTAGGGTTGGACACACACCTTCCAGTGAAAAAGCACTATGAATACACATGCTGATGGAAATTGGAAACTCAAGCCCTCATGTGAACCCATTACTAAAGAATCAGAGATCTCGGAGCACCCCGGAATTCAGAGCCAGTCCACATCCTTACTGTGCCATCCGAAAATGAGCAGCGATAGCTCTAGACATCACAGCCATAGGAGCTTTGTTTTAAAAGCATAGTTTTAGCTTTGTTTTAAAAGCATAGTTTGGCAATTTTAAAAGGAATATGTTATTAGGAAGAAATAAAAAAGGCTTTATAAAAAATTAAATCTTATAAAAATATTGTATTTAATAAAAATGATAAAAAAAATACATGTTTGTCTTGACATTTTTACTAATGTTATTTGGAGGAATTTTTTGCTAAAAAATTTAATTATAAAAAATGTATGGACCATTCACACACACACACACACACACACATGTAAATAGATAAAAGAATAATAAAGTAGCATGTACTGATTTATATGTAATGGTAGCTTAACTTTTTCATCCTGTGTTATCTTATATTACTTGGATACAATTACAGTTTTTGTTCATATTTTTTATCGTTTTTTTATATTGTGCATTTTCAGTTATTTTAGTTGCCTTAGCTACTGGCTTAAGTAAAAAGTTATGTTAAAAAAATATGTTATTTTATTTTGCATTTACGCATTTAGCAGACACTTTTATCCAAAGCGGCTTAGTGCATTCAGGCTGCACAATTTTTTTACCAGTATGTGTGATCATTGGGAATTGAACCCACAAACTTTTACATTTTAGGTAATTTTTATTTTATTTCAAGTAACAGCTATGTAAACATAATATGATTCCTAAATATATACAAACATATTGTTATTTTTTGGCTTTAGAAGGGTCAAAAACATACATACATCCCTTTAAGTTTCTCCATCAGTCCACAGTTTGGATTCAAATACTTTGGTATATTTGATTTGTTAGGGTTTCCAGGTCTGTAAAACAATCATTCCCATTCACGTTTTACCCCAAAGTTTTTCTTCCTCTATTAAGTTCCCCCAAAGTTTTCTCTTCCAATGGAAGAAAAAAATCACAAACACAAAAAAAATTATATTTACTTCACTCACTGTCACTATGGTTACAGAGAAGGGTTAAAGGGTTAGTTCACCCAATTAGCAAAATTATGTCATTAATAATTTACCCTCATGTTGTTCCAAACCCATTTATATAATAATTAATGTACTCAAACAGTACACTGACTGAACTGCTGTGAAGAGAGAACTGAAGATGAACACTGAGCCGAGCCAGATAACAAACAATAGATTGACTCGTTCACAAGTCAAGAACCGGTTGCATCGGTTTTCGGATCACCAGTAGTTCTTTCGGACAGTTCGATTCAATAAATCGGTTGAAGAAAACGGTTCACCAGTTCCTTTGCGTTTGACGTAATGGCGTCATTGGCGATGATTGACCTTGATTCAAGCCTTCGGTATGGGCTCATAACACTAGCACAGAATCAGTTCAGAATCAATCACCAAAAGAATCAGTTCAATTCAGATCTGCTGTGTGTCGGTTTGCTTCACGCTGAATCAAGCATGCGCAGTCTCATCAGCTCCTTGGTTCTCGAATCGGACACGTCTGACAGAAACGTTTTTTGACTCGAGAACGAGTCAATGTTTTGTTCATTGTCTGGCTCGGCTCAGTGTTCATCTTCAGTTCTCTCTTCACAGCAGTTCAGTCAGTGTACTGTTTGAGTACATGAATTACTCCTGGATATTGGTTTGTTTGAACTTAGAGGGAGTGTCAGCCACATTAAAAAAAGTTAACAGCTTAAGTCATTTGTGGATTAATGCGTATTTGGAGACGCAAAACATTTTAAACGATTCAGTTTGATTTGGTGAACTGGTTCAAGAACATCCGGTTACATCGAATGATTCGTTCGCAAACCGGATATCACAAACTGGTTTGTCTTGAACTCTCTCTCACAACAGAAATGGAAGAGAAGACAATGCTGAATAAAGTCATAGTTTTTGCTATTTTTGGATCAAAATGTATTTTCGATGCTTCAAAAAATCTGATGTCCCTCTGATGTCACATGGACTACTTTGATGATTTTTTTCTTACCTTTCTGGACATGGACATTATGCCGTGCACACAGTTTCAATGGAGGGACTGAGAGCTCTCGGACTAAATCTAAAATATCTTAAACTGTGTTCCAAAGATAAACGGAGGCCTTAGAGGGATTTGATATATATATATATATATTTCGTCACTTCCTTGTTTGTTGTTGCCGTGTGTATTGAGTTTGAGCTCCATCATGTTATTTTTTTATCAACTATTTTTATCTTAAAAATCTATTTTATACATCCTCATTTTCATGTCTATAACATGTGACTATACCCTCTATTGTATTCTACAACAAAAACAATCAGTGCGACTTGTTATCACTAGTTTTATTTAGATTTTTCAAGTTCACTTATTAGGTTATAGCCCGTTACCATTAACAGCGTGGTTGCTGCTAATCCCGCTTGCATTGTTAATATTTTATTCACACACATAACCATTGCTTTACTCATATATAAAATGCATATATATATTGCATTTCAACCTGTATCTCAACTGTAAATCAATTGCCATTTTGTTGTCATCAACATGAAGGAAAGCCATTATAACATGTACTGTATGTGAAAAATGTAGAAACACTGTGGAAACCATTTTATTTTATTTTAAATAAATAAATAAAAAGGCACAGAACAGTCAGCGTCAGTTGTGTATTTGATTAACAAATGTTTACAGAAACCATAATCAGCCAATACAAATATACTTTGAGACAGAGGAAACAACTCTTTACAAAGTAAAAACTCTTAATTTCAATAGGTAATTATTCAAGAGAGTCAAGTTTATTGCTGCTTATAAATTAAGCCCTTATATGTTACTGCATATATTTACAAAATTTGAACATATGAACAATATGTAAGATTTGTGATATGAAGAACATTTATGTATTCCTAATGCAGACAAAGTTAAGTGTCTTCTGACTATCTTTGGGTTGCCAAACATTCCTCCTCCTATCCAGAGCTCCACAGTGGAGATTTCTAGCAGGGCGTCCCTCCTCTGCAGACCAGGCTTTATATTGAAGATAATTACCACTGACCCAGAACCAATGACCAGACATATAACGCAGACCAGTCCGCACATAAGCAGTCTAGGATGTTAGGTGTTATTCATCAACTCTTCCATATTCATCTGAGATCTTGGACTCACCAGGTCAATGTAGTTCTGTCTGCAGTAGTTCGGGACATCTTATTTTGAAACACCAGAATGGGCTCAAAGACGTCCATACAGTAGAGTGGCAGAGACCAAGAGCACAGAGGATAATGCGGTATAGCATCATATATTCTTACAATGTCACACTCTTCAGTGAACCTGTTTGGTTCCCAATAGTCTAATTGTTGATCGTCACCTCCAGACCAATTCCACTTTTCTAGGTTGTTAGAAATCATTTGCAGTGGGGAATGGCCCATGTGCCCTACAGCCTTATATATCGGTGAATATATCAGATATACTGATTTATGACACTCATCAAAAAGGAGTTCGGACTTTTAAATCCGGGTTATGAAGCTCAGTCAGGAGAAAAATATGATCACTTACATAATGAGCCATCCTGTAAAAGACTCAATTCAACTAGATGACATTCAGAGAAGTGTGAAATTAATAATTTGAAATGAAATAATAAACGTAATACAGATTAATAAACTTTAGCAGCACTAACCTTGAGCCTCAAAGAAGAGGAGTAATCTTCTGTATAAGGAAAAGATGTGAGACCTATTTCAGTAGGCGGAGACAGTTTAAGCATTTCCTGTAGAGTCAATAAAAGGAAGTAGATGTTCAGAGGGGATTGAGCTTTGCTGAGGTGAACATCAACGGACCAACTTATGCATTGAACCTAGCATTTAATTTACATTAGTAATACTAATTACTTGTTCAATAAAAAATACATTACAAAAGTATTAGCCTAATTCAGGAAACAGAAAAGGCTTAAAACAAGTCTGTTGGTTAGTATAAAATGTATTTATAAATGTACTATTATGTGTCATTTTTGCACATAAATTAGATTCCGAACAGAAAGTTTCGATTATACTTAAAAAAGTTACACAATAGCGTGTGCTATTTGCTTTTGAATGTTTGTGTATCAATTTTTAGATGTTTTCCAACCACAAGATTGACCCTCTTTCACAGCAGCAAAACCACATCATCTACCAAGCGAAATTCTCACGAGATTTTAACAAACGCTCCTCCTTCTTCACAACGAACATTGACAGTTATGGAAATAACAGAACTGAGCTACAAAGCTGTCTAAAATAATGTGAGAACAAATCAATTTTGTTGCACACAGCTGTAGTTGAGATTTGTGTATATTAACAACATTAATGTGGACACTGTATATAATAACAAACATTACAGATTAATTATAAGACTTTTAAATTAAGATTTAGTAATTTTCTGGATGAAAATAGCAGGTGGAAAAGCAACTTTAATAAACATCTATGATTAAAAATTCTAAAGCAAAAAGTCAAAATATCCTCCTGAATCAATTGTGAGACCAGAGCTGTTAAGCAGGAATAAAATGTGATCTATGGATTTCACTCATGCTAATAAACCTACCTTACATTTAGAGGAACAAATAGACCTTTGTGTACAAAAGAAATGTGAGCAACTGATCTGTTGTTTGTAGTTTGCACAGGCTTGATGCAACTTGCACTTGTGGTTTTGGACTTTGAGCCCAACCTATTTCTCAGTTTGCAACCAGCCTGTAAGAATGAAAATAGAAAAAAGCATTGAGAAAGCCCCCAGCAGAGTTCACATTTCTGTGGTCAGAAGTTTCCGTACCAGCTTAAGTGTAGTGTAAAAACTGTTACTTTTAGAAGTATGACAATTGTCCTCATACCTTCAAGGCGAAATGTCACCAAATGGTCTGATTTACAGTAAAAACATCAAAACAATGCACCAACACAATGCAAATAATTTCATTACCTATACAAGATGAAATTATCTATGCTAACATCATAAAACTTTTATAAATTCACAATTAACCCTAAATCACATCTATCTTTTTTTACCTTAAATTGCACACATTGTATATTTTTTTCTTTTGTTTATTTTTTAATAACTTTTTGAAAAGCAATAGGGTCAAATGTTTCCTACAAATACTTAGCAATGCATAACCTTTTAAACAAAAACACACAAAACAAGCACATATGTTCAGTATATTTGCTGTTAAGTGTGTGAATCACATGACCAAAGACAATATTATTGAGGATTTTTGATTTGAGACAATCAATCAAAACATGAATTTTGAGGTTGTATTGCATAGTCTTAAATAAGACACTTTTGATATGTAGTTGGCTCATTAACAATTTCATTTTATTACTCTTTATAATTAATTATCTTAATTAAAAATGTAATGTGCAAGTATAAATAATTTATATTGTGTGTGTAATTTATATTATATTTGATCTAGTTTGATCTCATAGTGACTTTAAGGCCCACTGATTCCCTTATGTCAGTCTTTTTCTGAATATCTTTGCGATTAGAATCTTTGATTGATTTGAATCTCCATCATTACATCTCAGCTTCAGTATAAATACAAATAAAATAAATAAACAAAAATATGCATTTAGCAGATGCTTTTATCCAAAGCGACTTACAGTGCATTCAGGCTAACATTTTTAACCTAACATGTGTTTCCTGGAAATTGAAATAACAACCTTGTGCTACTAACACAATGCTCTACCATTTGAGCCACAGGAACACTATAGACAGACACTATACCGTATTGGTATTATTTTCTGTTACTGGAATTGATAGCATTGTGGTCATAAATTTAAAGTGCATAACTACTGAAGCATTATTTTGTTGAAGCCATGAACTCAGTTAACATGATTCAGCACCATGGACAAGGACATGTGGAACAATAGAGCCTTCCAGCTCTACTTCTTGTGTAAATGTAAACAGAAAAAATTAAAATGTAAAAACAAGCTTGATTAAGCTCTACACAGCCTACAAAACCTAGTAACCTCATCTACACAGGCCAAGCATCACCCCCTCACATAGAGCTGCTGTGGTTTTTAACTGGTTAAGGCACATACTTAATTCATTTAGTTTTTCCCCAAGTTAATTTCAATTAATTTAAAATGTACAATTAAAAAGCAACAAGTACTTCAAAGAGAAAAACTGATCACTGCACAATTAGACATCAAAACGTTATTCATTACTTAATGCAGCAATTTTTCAATTTCCACTTTACAGATTGCTAAAGTTCTTTTTTTTTTTTTTTTTTTTTTTTTGGTGTTCATAAGAAGAAGATACATTTCCTTTGCTTGTGAGAGTGTCACCTTACACCTAAAACCTACAGCCAATGACATTTGAATTTGACATATGAGAATATATGAGCATAACCAATCACATCCAGGATCAGTTTCCATTTGATTTAGTCACTTAGATCGTGCATCTGTTATTCTTTGCTAGAAAATCAAAGCAACATGAGCAGAGTTTTACTCCTTACCTTTGTTTGTAAGTACAATTGACATATGTTTTACTGTGCTTAATGAATATAATTATCTAGTCATGGCAAATTATTTATTAATGTTAAATGTGATCATTTTTTATTTATTATCGGACATTTATTCAAAGCAATCCTTAAACAATTTTTTTTCAATTTAGGTTGCGTTGCGGCACAAGGCATTGAGCAGCCAAGACGTTTGCAAGCCTCTAAACTGGGTGATAATGTCACTATTGAGTGCTACTTACCCAATAGAGATTTTAACAATATGATGTGGTACAAGCAGGAGATAGGAATGAAGCTTCAACTCATTTCAAAAAGTTACATTTATCTGACAAAGGTTGAATTTACTGATGGATATAATGATGGTCGTTTTAATGTAACTATAGGTAAAGGCATTTATCATTTAAATATTTCCTTGACAAAAAAGGAAGATATAGCAACATACTTTTGTGGAGTGATAACTTTAGGAGAACTGTCTTTTGGACCTGGAACATTTTTGACACTTTACGGTATGTTTGAACTTTCATTACATGTAATATTTATGCTAAAAAATAATAAATATTGTCTCTAAAGAAGATACTATAAAAGTTATAAAATACTTATTTTAAATGGCTTTTTGTTTTGCTTTAAAGAAGAGCACAACTCAACAATGGTTCTTCAGAAGCCTATTTCAGATAAAGTTCACATTGGAGACAACGTTACGCTCACATGTATAGTCCAAACGGTAGATGAGAAATGTGAAGGAGGACACCATGCTTACTGGTTCAGAGAGGCTGCAGAAGAATCCAGTCCTGGCATCATTTACACTGATGGAGATGTGAGGAAACATGGAGAGATCTGTAAAGATGATTCTGCAAAACAATCCTGTGTTCACACCCTTACAAAGAGGAACCTCAGCCTTTCTGATGCTGGTACTTATTACTGTGCTGTTCTCATGTGCGGAAAGATCATGTTTGGAAATGGAACTAATCTGGAATTCAACTCAACGCCCGGTAAATCCCTTAAACCCGTTTAAGAGAATTACAATTTGTTTATTAATACTTATATTCAGTGTGTTTCTTTGTAATGTTATCATAAATATTTAATCATGTCAGTTTTATTTTTATGCCTTTTGACAAAACATAAATAACAAAATGTTTAATTACATAAAACATAATATATATATATATATATATATATATATATATATATATATATATATATATATATATATATATATATATATACTTTTTACTTTACTTTTTTACTACATAACTCTAATAGTTTGTATATAACTTTGGTTTAAAAAATTAATACAAATTAATTTTCAAAACTAAACATAATTTTTTTAAGTTATCAAGATTTTCATATATATCGTTTTTTTAAGTATTTTTATTTTTAAACTGATTTTTTTTTTTTTTTTTTTTTGCAGATAGCAAGTTGACAACTAGTCCTTTGTTTCTCCTATTGGTGTCATCAAACATAATTTCTATGATAATAATGATCTCACTCGTGACTGTGAAATGGAAAGACCAAGCCAGCTCATCAGGTATCATGTTTTACTTTAAATCAAATTCCTAGTTTTATTTGAAAAACTATGAAGCTCTTTACTTTAAACATTTACTTTGTGTCAGTCAACAGATCACATTATCAAGAGACAGCTGAAAGTATTCAGGTAAATCCTCACAGTTTTTATTTTCATAGTGATGAATTTGATGTAATTTTGATGCCATTTCCAAAGTTTCTTGAAAGCACTGAACAACCGTATATTACGTATGTTTTCTAACATTTTCAGTGTACTTTTTTTATTTTTTTTTATTTTTTAAGTTTAACTTCCTTATAAATATGCATCAAATTATGAACAGGTGCTTTACCAACAGAAATGTTTGAAATGATCAAGAATTTTTCTTTATCAGGATGGAGGTACAGATGTATTGACTTACACATCTGTGAGTTTCAGCAGTAAATCACGGCCCTCTAGAGATGCTAAAAAACACAACATTTCCCAGCATACCGATGTCTATTCACGGATCAGGTCTTAACAGAAGAACCTCAACCTGTTTTCTGTACTTTAGTGATCCAAATGTGCCAATGCATAAATCACGGTGAACTAAACAGTTCAAGATCAAATCTATTATAACATATTATACTATACAATATCTATTTTAAAATAGCTGTTAACATCGAGTCTGCATTCACATCGGAACATTATTTTATTATCTTTTATTTTATATGAGGTTGTTACAGAATACTGCTTAGCCTGGACAGTCAAAGCTAACACATTAGATACCAAACCTGATATCAGGCCTGTTATTCTTACAGGTATTCTTTTTAAATACTTTCCCTTATCCTTGCTGATGTGAAAAGACAACCGAAAACAATTGAGACAACTGTGGTTTTGTGAATATTGCTCTATTTGTCTGAAAAAAATAAAATACAGTTTTTTTTTCCAACATTGATGATGTTAAATAAATGCTGACATTACCTAACCCTTTACATACTAGTGATACTGTGCACCTGAGCTGTGGTTTATTGGAGTGCAAGACCTTCCACTAACTGTATATATACACACACACACACACACACACACACACACAATTACATTTATTATTTATCAAAACACGAGCTCTAGAATGTGACATCATATCTTGTGACCATCATACTGCAGTCTGAATAAGTTTCCTCCAAGTATAATGTTTCCACACAATAATTATTCATGACCATCTTGGAGAAAGATGCAAGTACTTTTGCAAAATCACCATTAAGCAAACAATCAAATGAACATTATGATTGGCTAATTTCATTGTTTAACTCTTGAGTTGTCAAACAAGCAACAGCAGGGTTCTTTAATATTTGTATTTCATTAAAATACATATTACTGAATTATAAATTAGGACATTTTTGAAGTTACTTAACTCTGATAGCAGAGGACTGCACCATGAACTTTCTAGGCCATAGATTATATAATTTATTAGGTGTGGGCGTTTGGAGCCTCACCACCAATGTTTTAAACCAAACAGACTTTCACACACTAATGACAGCCTTTCCTGAGGTGAAAGGTGATTTTGTCTATATGTATATGGTTGTATATATAGGGCATTTTTCTAGAACTTTCTAGGCCATAGATTATATAATTTATTAGGTGTGGGCGTTTGGAGCCTCACCACCAATGTTTTAAACCAAACAGACTTTCACACACTAATGACAGCCTTTCCTGAGGTGAAAGGTGATTTTGTCTTTTGGCTGTATATATAGGGCATTGTTCAAAGCTTGAATCCTCCCCCCCACACACACACACACCCATGCTTCGATCTCTGAGAACTCTGATAATTTGAGAAGCGGTTTTGTTGAAGGTGCCTAGGAAATCACAGCCCTCTAGAGGTGCTAAACAATACAACATTTCCATAAAGCATGATAAACTAATAAAACAAGATATAATCAAAGGAAGCACTGCAGTTATGATGGCTGTGAGTCTGCATTTATGTAAAAAAAAAAATCATTGCTATTATAACATGTTGCCTTTGACATTTCCTCCCTTGCATTACTCCTATTAATATATATTAATATGATTCTCCTATCAACCCTACTTGCGAAGGGCATCTCAGGAACCACACCTCAGTGGTTTGAGTCTTACCTATCAGATAGGTCATTCAAAGTATCTTGGAAAGGTGAGGTGTCCAAGTCACAACATCTAACTACTGGGGTGCCTCAGGGCTCAGTTCCTGGACCACTTCTCTTCTATGTTTATATGGCATCATTAGGTTCTGTCATTCAGTAACATGGCTTTTCATACCACTGCTATGTTGATGACACTCAGCTCTACCTCTCATTCCATCCTGATGATCCAACAGTAGCTACTCGCATCTCAGCTTGACTAACAGACATTTCTTGCTGGATGATGGACCATCACATTCAACTCAACCTTGCCAAGACAAGACTGCTTGTGGTTCCAGCAAACCCATCATTTCATCAACATTTCACCACTAAGTTAGGCACATAAAACATAACTCCTTCAAAAACAGCCAGAAACCTTGGAGAAACCATCCCAAAGAAGCACAAAGTAACTTTTACGGACTTCCCTCCTGGTGGAATGACCTCCCCAACACAATCCGAGCAGCTGAATTCTTAGCCATCTTCAAGAATCGGCTTGAAACCCATCTCTTCCATCTTTATTTGACCCTCTAACTTTACCACTAACTATTCTAATTCTATTCTTAAATTTTTGTTTAGCTACCTTTCAATTTTTTTTTGTTTTCTATTTTCTTTTCATTTATTATGCAATATATATATATATATATATATATATATATATATATATATATATATATATATATATATATATACACATATATATAAACCTCTTGTTGTTTTTGATTGCCTCCACTGTCCTCATTTGTAAGTCGCTTTGGATAAAAGCAGTTCTTTCTGGTTCTCGGATCTGATTGATTGATAGGAGTGCAATACAGGTTTGCTATATTCATATATGTATCCTTCATGTCGCTCTGAGTTTTTAACATCAAAAATATAATTATTATTGTCCAGTAGAATGTACATACAACTACTACTACTTTTAAAACATTATTTATAAGGAATTATCACACACTATTTATTCCATGTTTGAATTTTTTATTGTAAATCCCCTTTGTTTGCCAAAAATAAAATTTGTTAATTATTTAAAAGATAATTATGTGTTATGCCTTCATTCTATAAACAGAAAAATAACACAATGCAGAAATTCGAAATATAAAAAAAAATGGTTAAAAAAATAGGATTTTTAACTAATTGCAGAGATCCGTGGTTATCTGATTATCTAGTTGGGCTATGGAGCAAAGGAGACAGGTACCCGGGAGCACATGAAACAGACATAAACGGATCAGTTAAATCTAGGTTCTGCTTTATTGCTTATGTGATGCATATAGAGTCAAGCAGAAGTGAAATGTTGAGCAATAAGAAAATGTAGCAAGAGGTAAAATATCCTAATTTGGCATTGGTAGGCTATGTCTTATGACCATTGAATAATGTCTATGTCCAAAAATATAGCAAGTGCAGCACAGCACAACAGACACATGATGTTCTGCTTTTCAATCTCACAAATAAAATTCGTTTTTATGATTGGCTAATTCCGTTGTTTAGCTCTGAATAGTCTAACAAGCAGGGTGTTCTTTAACGTGTGTATTTCCTTTAAATACATATTACTGAATTATAAATGTGGACATTTTTGAAGGTATTTTATTCACTAATATGAGAGGACTACATCAGTAACTTTCTAGGTGGGCGTATAGCCACCAATGCTAAAACCAAACAGACTTTCACACACTAATGACAGCTCATCTTTAGTTGAAAGGTGATTTTATCTATACAGTATGTATATAGTGGTCTATATAAGGCACAGTTCAAAGCCTGTCCCCCTTAGATCTCTGAGAACTCTGATCATGTGAGAAGTGGTCTTGTTGGCACTCTTCATACTCAACAACATATGTAAGCTAATTTCCTTTTGATCCATATTACACTATAAGTACTTGAGTATTGCAGAAATACTTATTATAACAGGCATATTTTGTGGTTTCCTCTGTAGGTGAAAAATGAATACGAATGTTTATGAAACATGTAAAGTTGTAAATTGTGACACAAGCTTTTATATTATACAAGAACATAATGGCTTCGTTTTTAGTGCTGAAGGTTCAACAGGACACTTACAATATCAGTGCACGCCGAGTAGCCAAACCGCTTGTGGAAATTTAAGTATCTGTTTTAAAGGTAAGAACTACTTCAGTGATTAACAAGGGTAAAAATATCGTATGAATGTAGGATGCTGATGCTTATATTTATTTTCATACATTATAATTGAACATGTTCAAAACTTTAAATGCTTTGACAATAATAATTTTGAGATTCAACAATTTATTTTTCTATTATTTGTTTCGTATACATTACCTATTTTATGGCTTATTTATTTGCAAAAACAAAATGCATTGTTCCCCCCATGTTTTAGAATATCAAAACTGGCCTTACCATGTGGTGTTTGTCTTCAACACTCTCATCTTGCTTGTGAGTGGAATAATCAATATACTGCTATGTAAAAGACTGAGAAGACAGAGTGAACTGCATGCAGGTACATTTCGGTTATTATATATAGGGCTCCGTTGTTTAACCCCATTATTTATTTTCTACTTCCTTGTTTTTACTTTCCCGGCACTACAAAGCAAGTTTTAATTTGTTTCAGAAGTTTCAGACCCTTCTTCACCAGACATAGCAGAACCTGATGTCAGTTCTTCTCATGTAAGTCAGAATCTCTTAATCTTTTATTTTGACAGTGTAGTATTTACATTCATGCTCTTCTTCTAACACTTGCATTGCATTCAAAGTATATTTTTTTAGCAATTCATGCATTCACTGGAAATTTAACCCATGACCGTACAGTGCTTCTACCGCAATGATCAACAGATTAAGCTACAGGAACACAGCAGATAAAGTTGCTGTGCTAAAAGTTGCTTTGTGCACTCAGTGAGCAAATTCCTACCCTTCACTCCCCTTACAGAATCAAGATAGTCCGAACCCAAACTACACAACCCTACAATTCCCTGAAAACAATGCCAGTGGAGAGAGTTCGGGGATTGAGCCAAGAATGACGAGAAAGGATACAATTTATTCCAGCCTTAAATGTCAAATGTCAGACATCACTGAAGAAAGCTAAGCTATTTCTTGTTCTTCGCATTATTGTTTCGAACTGCAGCGCAGTTTTTGAAGCCTTTTTTTTTTTATAATAATGACAAAACCTTATGTTTTACTATGTAGATTGTTAGCTCCTTAATAGGGGTGAAGGCAGTTTGCCCTGGACAGATACTACACTCCTGCAAAATATACTTTCCTGCTTTCAGTATATTTTGCAACATTATTATAAAATTTTTTCTTCTACTATACAGTTCCTGTTTTAGTATCCGTTTATCTTATAGTCGCTGATCAATATTCAACTGATGTTGTTAAAACTGTCCCTGATCAATATTAAAAATGATATGCACTCAAACTAAAGCACAGCTTGGAATCATTTAAAGGTGACATATCATGAAAATCTGACTTTTTCTGTGTTTAAATGCTATAATCTGGTTTCCAGTGCATCTACTAACCCAGGAGATGTGAAAAAAGATTATCCCAGTAACTTTGTTTTGGTAAGCTTTTTCCTGAAAGCGTCTAAAAAAAAAAACGATGGCATGAGATTTCGCTCCCTCTGTCGCAAAGGAATCTTCTTATAATATCACCACCCCTTAATCTGCATGTTTCCACCACAGCGCCATCATTCAGTTTTCGAAAGCGACAACAATGTACCAGTTCTGGAGGCATGGCAAAAGTTTGAGCAAAGCATGCGAACCATTCTATCATTAGCTGCTCAGACAAGCACAGAACAATATTCAGAATCCCAGCCTCATAGGATAAGGCAGTGGATTTATTTACTGTATATTGCCACACAGATCTAATATAAACATGCAGTTTCTTCCCCAGCTGTTTATCTTCACAGACTTAATGGATTGTTTTTGTAATTCATGTTTTTAACAAACTTTTGAGTGTCTGACAGTTTAAGCACAACAAGACATGATAGAGAACTTGCCGTGTGACAGAGCTTTCTGTGTGTATGCTTCAGATGTGTGCGGTCAGAAAACCCTATATCAGAAGCATGTTGCACTGAAACTTCACAGACACATTCTGGGGACACCTGAAACTTATATCACATATTCTAGAAAGGAGCATAATAGGTCACCTTTAAGAATGAATATGTCTAAGCTGAAGGGTTTAGAACATAATAATAATAACAATATCAATAATGATAACACCCAGTATTTCTGGTATTCTCCTTGTTTGTTTTGTTTTATGTCTTGTAATGGGGTCAGAGGCACATATATTTAATGAGCTGTAGAGACCCTTGTACATGCCCACAAGAACCAGTTACTAAGAGATAAACATCGTGTGGTTTTATAGACAGGATGGAACACTAAGTGGCCTATTTTTCAAAGTTTCCTAAAGGTCAGTTGTTGTAGCATGTAATTATAAAACAAAAACAGATCATCACAACTTCAAAACTGTAAACATTTACAAAGTGTAAAAATTAAGAATACATATGTAATGCAAAGTTTGTTACATATAATTATTCAGATGGTTAGTTTGTCACTTTTAAAATGTAAACTGTTAACTGGAAGTTCCACTTTTTTTAAAGACCTGAAAAATAAATTCCCAATTTAAAGGGGTGATGACATAGGAAACCAAATTTGCCTTTGATCTTCTGGCATATAAGAGGTCTTTGTACCATTAAAAAAGTTATAGTAATGTTATAATTGCACCTAAGGGGCCACAATAAAAAAAAAAAATAAAAAAAAAAAACAACATGTCATGACCCTTTTAAATTGTTGATTGCTTTAGAGCACATACCTAAGGTTGGTCCCTTTTGACATCAGACCCTTTGCAGATTACTTTAGAGTTGAAAAAGTTTCCAAAGGTACATTTTAAAAAACGTTGGTGAAATTGTAAGTATCTACATTTTTATATTGTACATAAATATACTTTATAAAACGTTGCATTCTAAAACTGCTATAAAAATAAAGTCATAAATCTAAACAATTAGTGTTCCAAATTTGAGGTTGATAAAAAACCTTTTAGGTTGAATTTGTTTAAGCACAGTACCAAACTTTTCTACAATAACCTGCAAGCTCCACTGGAGATCCATACAGCATAGAAGTGCACCCACTTCTCACATGCCTGCAGCAATCATAATCATATATATCCTATTTTCACAGAATTCATGAAGTAGACATTGTATTTAGACTTTATATGGGAAGTATGGCAATATTTTATTTGATTTCAACCTGCAACATGCACAACATGGACACTTTAAAGACATGCGGACGAAATAGTTAACTCTGATATAAATTGAGAATCTATTGATATTTCTTTATATCCTCAAAACTCTTGGCAAAACTAACAGAGGTTTCTACCAAACTTTTATGGTTGTACATTACTATTGTTTTTTTGTTTTTTTGTTTTCAAAATAAAAGTCTGTAGTCACCGCTCATAAATACTTTGTCAAAAATTCATAAACTACTTTGGAATCTCCTTTCAATCATTAAATACATAAACTAGATTCTCAAGGTTTTGAAAATGTTACATACTGTGCAGTAGTTTGTTATTATTAACTTAGGTTTAGAATACAATTTTATTTTTTATAAATGTATAATAACAAACCTCCCATGGGTTTAAAGTATGATGTCAAAATGTGCCCTAAATAAATGGGGCTGCTTGGTTAACCAATGAAAGCAACTCTGCCATCTGACAACATCTAACAATCAACTCAAACAACATTTTCCTTTTGATGGCCCGTGTCTCTAGTTCTTCACAATGAGCTAATGCTTAAAAAAGATGCATGCAGTCTGTGCAATCATCCTAGCTTTTTGTGGTAGGCAAATATTGTTATTCTTCTTCTCAAATATATTTTTAAAGCATGGACATTTATTTCATTACATTTTTTATGAACTTTTTAAATTCCGGTTGCTTTACAGCCGAAGCTATTAATCAACCAAAACCTATGCAATAAGCCAAAATTGGAGACAGTGTGACAATAGAATGTAATTTTCTCAAAAGATATTTTAATCTCATTGTGTCTTGCAAGCAACTATTAGGAAAGAAGACGCAGCCCATAGCAATGTCCTATCGTAGGAACAATGTTGACTTTTTAAAAGGCTTTGATGATGCACACCTCAGACAACGGAGAATGGAACTTATCAACTAAAACATTTCTGAATGACTCAAGAGGATATGGCAACTTCCTATTGTTGCGTGAATAAGTTCACTGCATTGTATTTCAGCCCTGGAACATTTTTGAAGGTATTAACATTTTGAAGTATTAACAGTCGATTGTTTAAAACAATGAACTGTCATATTTTAGATACATTTTTAAGGAAAATATTCAAATATGAGGAGAATTCTACAGCAAACTAATAAAAAAAAAATTTAATAAAAAAAACCTGTTCATTTGACAGTTACAGTACAGTTGAATTTACTGAGGGCTGTGCACAAAATGTCTAAGCAAAGCTCAGGAGAATCCCTGGCTAGAATTATAGATGCTTATTTCACACCCTCCTTATTGAATGTTCATGAATGTTGTGCTGGTACATCCTCCTCTATCCAAGTCTATTTTGTCGAAATTGTCTAAGTAAATGTAATTTGAAATTCTTTTCAATAACATCTACTGTAGTTTGTTGCTATATTATATTCACGTTGATGAGAAAGTGAATCATGCAAAACTTGCAAATCACAATTATTCTAAACAGTTGTTTTGGGTAAAGTAATATACAGGTTCAGCATGTTCTGGGCTTAAATACCCTTGTTATTTTTGTAATTTGTGTGTGTATATTTCTTAAAGGAAAATTGTATTGTCAAACACATGTATTTGTCCATTTAATGTATTTTTACAATCCAGTCCCCATTCTGTTATGGAATAAATATATGAGTTAAAAACATTTGAACCTCTGAAATGTGTATGCATTTCTCATGGCTGCCTAATTCAGATATTAACCTAATTACAAAACATGAGTTTGATAGAGCAAAATGCCACGGTAGTTTTGTATTGCTCTGAGAATCAGAAACAAACATGGTTCAGCATTGGACAGTTTATTTCTAATATGAAAAAACATTACGTTACATGACACAAAAGTTAATAGGTTCTAATTATGTCTTTTTTATCATGCTTTGCTACATATTATGTTATATTATCATTTCAAAATAAAACATTACGTTACATGACACAAAAGTTAATAAGTTCAAATGATGTCTTTTTTTTTAATCATGCTTTGCTACATATTATGTTATATTATCATTTCAAAATAAAACATTACGTTACATGACACAAAAGTTCATAAGTTCAAATTATGTCTTTTTTATCATGCTTTGCTACATATTATGGATGATCAGAAGCTGATTTCCTCAACAGACCTGGTCTTCCTTCAGGTTGGACTGTGTATCTTAGAAAGCAATGGCAGATGGAGAACAGCCATCTTTTGAATTTCTTTTTGAATTGATGCAGTACCAAAAAGTAATTGTGGCAACAGTAATTAAAAGAAGGAATGTTCTAACAATGGAAAGAATTACAAAAGTCACCATCTGTTCTGCTAAATCAGCACCTGAAATAGACAAAATTATAATGTAAACACACCATAAAAGTGATACATTTTTAAACAATTCTTTCTTGAAGAACATACCTATAATGTCCAGTTTGGCGTCATTCCAAAACAGCATCTCCCCACATGCAGCAACAGTGCAGTTGTAAGTCCCAGAATCAAAAAGTTTGAGGTCTTTCCTAGAGAAGCTGTATATGCATCTATGGGCTCTAAAATCAGCTTTGGAGCTCAACTCACAATGACCAATACTTGTTCCATGTGCGGCAACGAATGTTTGGTGAGATTCTTCTGATTCCTGAATGATCCAGTACACACTGTTGTTCCCCATACATTTCTTATTTAGAACCGTGCAGTTAAGACTCACTGAATCTCCATGATGTGATGGAATTAAAGCAGGTTGTTTTATAACAGTGTGGCTTTTCAACCCTGCATGAAAAATTCCATTATTGAATGAGTTTTATGTAAGATATATAATATTCATGTATACTGCATTCCAATATTCCACTTAAAAGTAATAGCATAGCTTTACCACCACTATGCACGCTTAAACATAAAGGTTCTTTACTGGCATTGACAGTTCAATGAAGTGCCTTTAACATATGGAACCTTTTTCTTTCCACAAAAGGTTATTTAAAATGGAAAAAAGTTCTTTAGAATATTTACACCAAGAAAAAAAGGCTTCTTTTAAGTACTGTTCACTGAAAGGTTCTGTTGTGAACCCAAATACTTTTTTTTCTTATTGCATTGCTGCCAAAACACCCTTTTGAAACCTAAAATAACTAAATTTTATACTTCAAATGTTAAAAAGAACTCAATTACTCAAAATTATAATTACCTTCAACTATCAATTCTGTTCCTCCGACAAATTCCATTACATTGGAATAAGCACTTCCACAATAGTATGTAGCAGAGTCAGAGAGCTGTATGTTTTTTATCACCAAATGATGCAAACCCTTGTCATTCAGCACAGAGAAGCGTGAACTATTCTGGAAATCATGGTAAAACCGGGCTTTGTTGTCATACTTGTAAATGGTGGAGATGAGCCTGGGATTCTCTCCAAGTTTATGCTTGTACCATGAGAAGTGCATGGCCATTAGGCTTTGGTAAAAGCAAGACATATTAACGATTTCCCCCAGTTTGGCAAACACAGGTGGTTTATTCATGTGTGATTCAGTAAGGCCTAAACAAAAATATTAAAAGTAATAAACAAAAATTGTTTAGCTTAAATGAATGTAAATACAGTTTAGTTATGACATAAAAGACTCACTCACCGATTAGAAAGAGAAGCAAAAATCCAAAGTTTATCATATCTGGATGGATTTATCCTAAACTAGAAAGAAACAGATGAGCAATGACAAAATGAACATCACCAGAGATGAAATGAACGATGTGAGGAACCAGTAGGATGTGTTTGTCAAAAAGTGCTGTATCATATATTTTTTTCCCCGACTGATCTTTTCTTTCAGAGTTGATTTCACAATCTACTTTTAATTTTTCAGACAAATAATTGCAAGTAAGTACAGCACCTACCATCAGTAAATACTAATATGCATGCAGTTTTTAAAAGAAGTATTTTAGGGGAAAATATTTCTTAAAACAGACATAAAGGCAATGTGCTAATTGTGGTTTCTGCTGGTCATGTGGTAACTTGACCTTCTTAAGTTCTAAGTAAGTGTTTCTTGACTGCATACATAGCAGATAAAGGGAAATCAACATGTGATCATTAAACTGTGCAGTCATCAAAATTGCTTTTTTGTGAAGAAAGCTTAAATGTGTCAGAAATCTCTTTCGACAGGTGGGAGACTGGTATATGCAACAATAATTGCATGCCAATTTGCATTGGCTCGTTTAGTTTACACTCAAAGTAGATTGGTCTATCGAGGCGATATCCCATTTTGCGTCGGTCACCGACGTGGTGTCGAGAGTGACCGACTGAAAGGGAACCTAATTTACAAGACATGAGTTTGATAAAACTAAATGCCACGGTAGTTTTGTATTACTCTGAGAATCAGAGACAAATATATGGTTTGACATTGGACAGTTTATTTCTAATATGAAAAAACTTTACGTTACATGACACAAAAGTTGATTGGTTCAAATTATGTCTTTTTTTATCATGCTTTGTTACATATTATATTATATTATCATTAAAAAAAAAACATTATGTTACATGACACAAAAGTTAATGAGTTCAAATGATGTCTTTTTTTTTAATCATGCTTTGCTACATATTATGTTATATTATCATTTCAAAATAAAACATTACGTTACATGACACAAAAGTTAATAAGTTCAAATTATGTCTTTTTTATCATGCTTTGCTACATATTATGGATGATCAGAAGCTGATTTCCTCAACAGACCTGGTCTTCCTTCAGGTTGGACTGTGTATCTTAGAAAGCAATGGCAGATGGAGAACAGCCATCTTTTGAATTTCTTTTTGAATTGATGCAGTACCAAAAAGTAATTGTGGCAACAGTAATTAAAAGAAGGAATGTTCTAACAATGGAAAGAATTACAAAAGTCATCATCTGTTCTGCTAAATCAGCACCTGAAATAAACAAAATTATAATGTAAACACAGCATAAAAGTGATACATTTTTAAACAATTCTTTCTTGAAGAACATACCTATAATGTCCAGTTTGGCATCATTCCAAAACAGCATCTCCCCACATGCAGCAACAGTGCAGTTGTAAGTCCCAGAATCAAAAAGTTTGAGGTCTTTCCTAGAGAAGTTGTAAATGCATCTATGGGCTCTAAAATCAGCTTCGGAGCTCAACTCACAATGACCAATACTTGTTCCATGTGCGGCAACGAATGTTTGGTGAGATTCTTCTGATTCCTGAATGATCCAGTACACACTGTTGTTCCCCACACATTTCTTATTTAGAACCGTGCAGTTAAGACTCACTGAATCTCCATGATGTGATGGCATTAAAGCAGGTTGTTTTATAACAGTGTGGCTTATCAACCCTGCATGAAAAATTCCATTATTGAGTGAGTTTTATGTAAGATATATAATACTCATGTATACTGCATTCCAATATTCCACTTAAAAGTAATAGCATAGCTTTACCACCACTATGCACTCTTAAACATAAAGGTTATTTACTGGCATTGACAGTTCAATGAAGTGCCTTTAACATATGGAACCTTTTTCTTTCCACAAAAGGTTATTTAAAATGGAAAAAAGTTCTTTAGAATATTTACACCAAGAAAAAAAAAGGCTTCTTTTAAGTACTGTTCACTGAAAGGTTCTGTTGTGAACCCAAATACTTTTTTTTCTTATTGCATTGCTGCCAAAACACCCTTTTGAAACCTAAAATAACTAAATTTTATACTTCAAATGTTAAAAAGAACTCAATTACTCAAAATTATAATTACCTTCAACTATCAATTCTGTTCCTCCGACAAATTCCATTACATTGGAATAAGCACTTCCACAGTAGTATGTAGCAGAGTCAGAGAGCTGTATGTTTTTTATCACCAAATGATGCAAACCCTTGTCATTCAGCACAGAGAAGCGTGAACTATTCTGGAAATCATGGTAAAACCGGGCTTTGTTGTCATACTTGTAAATGGTGGAGATGAGCCTGGGATTCTCTCCAAGTTTATGCTTGTACCATGAGAAGTGCATGGCCATTAGGCTTTGGTAAAAGCAAGACATATTAACGATTTCCCCCAGTTTGGCAAACACAGGTGGTTTATTCATGTGTGATTCAGTAAGGCCTAAACAAAAATATTAAAAGTAATAAACAAAAATAGTTTAGCTTAAATGAATGTAAATACAGTTTAGTTATGACATAAAAGACTCACTCACCGATTAGAAAGAGAAGCAAAAATCCAAAGTTTATCATATCTGGATGGATTTATCCTAAACTAGAAAGAAACAGATGAGCAATGACAAAATGAACATCACCAGAGATGAAATGAACGATGTGAGGAACCAGTAGGATGTGTTTGTCAAAAAGTGCTGTATCATATATTTTTTCCCCGACTGATCTTTTCTTTCAGAGTTGATTTCACAATCTACTTTTAATTTTTCAGACAAATAATTGCAAGTAAGTACAGCACCTACCATCAGTAAATACTAATATGCATGCAGTTTTTAAAAGAAGTATTTTAGGGGAAAATATTTCTTAAAACATAGACATAAAGGCAATGTGCTAATTGTGGTTTCTGCTGGTCATGTGGTAACTTGACCTTCTTAAGTTCTAAGTAAGTGTTTCTTGACTGCATACATAGCAGATAAAGGGAAATCAACATGTGATCATTAAACTGTGCAGTCATCAAAATTGCAGTCTTTTTTGTGAAGAAAGCTTAAATGTGTCAGAAATCTCTTTCGACAGGTGGGAGACTGGTATATGCAACAATAATTGCATGCCAATTTGCATTGGCTCGTTTAGTTTACACTCAAAGTAGATTGGTCTATCGAGGCGATATCCCATTTTGCGTCGGTCACCGACGTGGTGTCGAGAGTGACCGACTGAAAGGGAACCTAATTTACAAGACATGAGTTTGATAAAACTAAATGCCACGGTAGTTTTGTATTACTCTGAGAATCAGAGACAAACATATGGTTTGACATTGGACAGTTTATTTCTAATATGAAAAAACTTTACGTTACATGACACAAAAGTCGATTGGTTCTAATTATGTCTTTTTTATCATGCTTTGCTACATATTATGTTATATTATAATTTCAAAATAAAACATTACGTTACATGACACAAAAGTTAATGAGTTCAAATTATGTCTTTGTTTATCATGCTTTGCTACATATTATGGATGATCAGAAGCTGATTTCCTCAACAGACCTGGTCTTCCTTCTGGTTGGACTGTGTATCTTAGAAAGCAATGGCAGATGGAGAACAGCCATCTTTTGAATTTCTTTTTGAATTGATGCAGTACCAAAAAGTAATTGTGGCAACAGTAATTAAAAGAAGGAATGTTCTAACAATGGAAAGAATTACAAAAGTCATCATCTGTTCTGCTAAATCAGCACCTGAAATAAACAAAATTATAATGTAAACACAGCATAAAAGTGATACATTTTTAAACAATTCTTTCTTGAAGAACATACCTAAAACCGGGCTTTGTTGTCATACTTGTAAATGGTGGAGATGAGTCTGGGATTCTCTCCAAGTTTATATTTGTACCATGAGAAGTGCATGGCCATTAGGCTTTGGTAAAAGCAAGACATATTAACGATTTCCCCGAGTTTGGCAAACACAGGTGGTTTAATCAGGTGTGATGCAGTAAGGCCTAAACAAAAATAGTTTAGCTTAAATTAATGTAAATACAGTTTAGTTATGACATAAAAGACTCACCAATTAGAAAGAGAAGCAAAAATCCAAAGTTTTTCATATCTGGATGGATTTATCCTAAACTAGAAAAAAACAGGTGAGCAATGACAAAATGAACATCACCAGAGATGAAATGAACGATGTGAGGAACCAGTAGGATGTGTTTGTCAAAAAGTGCTGTACCATATATATATATTTTTTTTTTCCCACTGATCTTTTATTTCAGAGATGATTTCACAATCTACTTTTAATTTTTCAGACAAATAATTGCAAATGAGTACAGAACCTACCATCAGTAAATACTTATATAAATGCATTTTTTAAAAGAAGTACGTTTAGGGAAAATTATTTCTAAAAACATAGACATAAAAGCAATGTGCTAGTTTTGGTTTTCTGCTGGTCATGTGGTAACTTGACCTTCTTAAGTTCTAAGTAAGGTATCTTGACTGCATAAATAGCAAATGAAGGGAAATCAATATGTGACCATTAAACTGTGCAGTCATCAAAATGCAGTCTTTTTTGTAAAGAAAGCAGACAGTAAATGTGTCAGAAATCTCTCGACAGGTGGGAGACTGGTTTTGAAGGATGGACTGAACTCAATTCTGTGATGACCACAACAAAATCACAACAACATGCTCTAGACCATTAGCCACAAGAAATGGAGAAAAATCCTTGGGAGGAACCAGGCTCAGTCGGAGGGCAGTTCCACTCTGACCAGACTAGACCAGCAGTTCAATTCCAGGCTGCAGAAAAGTCAGATTGAGCAGTTCCCTGTGGCCTTGTCACGGTGGTCATCTGAGACAAGGTCTTTACAGGGGATCTGTATCTGGGGCTCTAGTTGTCCTGGTCTCCGCTGTCTTTCAGGGCTGTAGAGGTCCTTTCTTGGTGCTGATCAACACGACTGGATCTGGTGGCTACGGTGACCTCGGAATAAGAGAGAAACAGACTAATATTAGCATAGATGCCATTCTTCTAATGATATAGCAAGTACATCAGGTGTTATGGGAAGTGTTCCCAGTTCCGGTTTACTTAATTAATGCAGCCTAAAAATCCTTTAACAGATTTCAATATTAGAAATGTGTTATGTGTGAGCCAGGTAAAGAGGTGGGTCTTTAATCTAGATTTAAACTGACAGAGTTTGTCTGCTTCCCAGACAATGTTAGGTAGGTTATTCCAGAGTTTAGGTGCCAAATAGGAAAAGGATCTTACGTAGTTAATAATACGTAACTTTGAAAGACACAAAACATAAATAGTTTTACATTTTGAAAGGTACTAAATCATACAATACATGCAATACTTACATTTTTACAGCCAATAAAACATAAAATATTGACAAACCTTTAATGTCATAAAAATATATGTATATTTTCCCTTTTTATCATTTTTTAGATAAATGTAAGATCCCTAAACCCAACCCCGAACCTAAGCCTACCCATTTTATACAGAATGTTAAAAGAATAAAACATAATGGACAGAAATGTTTAGGAAAATGACAATTTTAGTAAAAATATAACATTAAAACAATATTTTGAGCGACTAATCCTACACCTACCCCTAAACCTACCATAACAATTTCTTAAAACTACATTCTGTTTTAAATAAATGAATAACAGACAAACAAGCGTAACATAAATCACAATCATTTACTTTATGCGAAAATGCCAAAGTGGTCCCAAAAGTAGTTCAAATGATGATAAGTTCCAGTCGCAGTCCTCTCTGGCAGTAATAGTTTTTATAGGGTACAGAGCAGAATTTAATTTAAAAAATCTGTGAAATTATGAATCTGTCTTCTCTCTATGAAGGCGTGATACTCATGACTTCACACAGCATTGCGCAAACCAATCGCAGTCTGACTTGAACCAGTGCAACCAGTCCGGTTAGAAATTTTGTCTGACTTGAAACAGCACCGACACACCATGACTGTCACGTGTGCCATCAAAGTAAAGCGAGAACGTTTTGAGAGCAGCCGGCTGACTCAGCCACCGCAGTTTCTCCCAGGGGGCAGGGTTTCGTATTTTTTGAAGCACCCCTGGGTGCCGCCAGTGGCTAGCGGACCTCCACCTGCTGTTAGCATTCCATTGACTCCCATTCATCTTGGCGTCACTTTGACAATGAACACGAAAATGTATAAAAGGCTCCATTACCTTGTATCTTACGCTATGGTCCTGTAAAAGCAGTTTTTGTAAAAAATAGGCTAACGATTGCGTCATAACCAGCGACTCTCTGTCGCACAGTAGAGAAATTAGCCGTGCAAGGAGAATTCTGAATCATCCACCGAATCTTGCAGAGAAGGCGAGCGTGAACAGAGAGTCGCAGGTTACAACGCAATCGTTGTAATAATCATATATTCTACAAAAACTGCTTATACGGGACTATAATGTAAGATACAAGGTAATGGAGCCTTTTAAACATTTTCGTGTTCATTGTCAAAGTGACTCCAAGATGAATGGGAGTCAATGGAATGCTAACAGCAGGTGGGGGTCTGCTAGCCAATGGCGGTGCCCAGGGCTGCTTCAATAAAATATGAAACCCTGCCTCCCTGCGTAAAATGGGCGATTCTGAAGGTCTTGGTAAAATGCCCTCTTACCCCCAAAAAAAAAAAAAAGAGGTCACTGATCATGCGCAGAATGCTGTTTTTTTTTTTTTTTTTTTGTGTGCATTTCGGATGGGTTAAATGCAGAGCACAAATTCTGAGTATGGGTCACCATACTTGGCTGAATGCCACTTTCACTTTCACTTACAGTTAGGCTTTTTTCGAAAACAAATAAACAACCAAAAAATGTTAAAAGTGCCGTAACGTAATGTTAGTACTCTAACGTTACTTATGTTTTATTGTAAGTTTTACGACAAACCAAACATGGTTATTGACGTCCATGGTAATCACAAAATAATAATGGGTTTTATAAGCCACTCACATTCAGACTGGTACCACAGTACTCCTGTAATTTGACATGAAACACCTTTGATCAGGACAGGTATCTGAATATAACCGTATTAATTTAATTTGACATGAAACACCTGAGGTCTGGACAGGGATCTGAAGTCATAACTGTATTAATGTAATTTGACATGAAACACCTAAGATCTGGACAGGTATAATTTTAACTGTATGAATGTAACGCTATTTGAAGCAATTTTAGCAAACGGCTTTCCTCCAAATCTGCACATGATCGTTGACCTATGCAAATTATCAAATAGGCCATGCCTGGCCGATGATGCAATATCTGTTCCGTTGTTCTGAAATCCCTGGAAAAAAGTGCTAGCCCCGCCTTAACATTCTGATCCCGCTGATCAGGGCAGCGGCATAGGCGGTATAGGCAAATGCTAAGGGCGCCACTCATCCATAGGGGCGCCAGAATGAGTGAACGAGTGAATTTTTTTTTGTTTTGTTTTTTTACATTTTCTTTTTTTATAATAGGCTACTATTTAAAAACCATTAATTCGAAATACTACCAAATAAACCAAAAAAAAAAAAAAAAAAAAGTCCGGCTCTTCAATCTTCCCCCGCCCATCGAGTGCTTGAAGTGCATCAGAAACAGAGCGCGCACACGATCAGTTGTTGGTAATTTGTTGTGTAGCGTGCCCGACGCCGCATCCAATGTAGACAGCACTGCTTTTGTTAACACACAGCTCGTAGAAACGGGCCTGGCAGCTCGCGCCAGTTCTAGACACGGTGAAAGTTTCCTGATTGTGACGGAAGGCTGAATTTACATGACACATTATAAATGAGCATAGTCTGCGATAGATACAGTGCCAAAAAGAAGAGAAGAGGATAAAGACAGAGGTAAAGAGATGTAGTGAAAGAACAATTTATTGCATAGGAGTAAGATACTATAATTTCATGGCAGTTATTTTTACCTTAAACTTAAAGAGCCACACAGATGGGAAATCAAAAATTACCTGTATTACAGTGTATGATGTAGCTGTCCATCAGTGTAAACAATGTGCAAATAATTAAACCAAAAAGTACACGATTTATAAAGTTATTGGCTTCTAAAGTAAGGAGTCTACTCTGAATCGCTGAAACTAGTCGTTATAGATTTCAAATCTTTTGCCCATCTCTATGTACGTCATAGGAACATTTTGCATAATAATCTCCGCCTACCGTGTTGGGGGAAACGGAACTCTGACCTGCCCCACCCCAACCCCCCCTAACACAGACGTTCTGTTTGGTGTGAGAGCATCATGTCGAGGAGACGGTGTGTTTTTAATTGTAAAGGCAAGTTTGTTTTATTTTCACTGCCAAAGAATGAAGATCAGAAGAACCAATGGCTAAAATTCATTTTCACCACAATACCAGAGCAGTACAACAAATCCCTTTTGTTGTGTTCACAACATTTCACTGATGACTGCTTTTCTAATCTCGGTGAGTACAGCGGGATTTTCAAAGCGTTTGGCCATAAAAGATGGTTCATTACAAACTTCATTTAGAACAATGAGCATCTCCGAATCACAACACGAAGTATGATTATGAAGTTATGTGTCTGTTTTCTCCCGAGTGTCTTATCATGTGTGCTGTCTGCAGCCTTTGTTTGTGCTGATCGTCATATACAATTAAAATTAAAATGAAGTGTAACTCCGTGAATACTCAATGAAGAGACATGAGAGAGATATATAGAAAGCTTGACATGTCTACTTTAAAACTGAACAAGTGCTGCCGAAAACAGATATTCTGTGATAAAGTAATCCATATGAAAACAACGCGATGTCTGTTTTTCATGTTTCCCTTCGTTATCTAATGTTACCACGCCCCCGCGCTGAACGCGCTATTCAGATTCAAACTGAAGCGCGCGGCTTGAATACACCCACACAGAAGAAAAAGCAGCGAGACTGTTCAAGTTTTTTATTTTACTGTTTGCTTCGCGGTGAGAGGAATAAGACGTAATTCACCCCAAACAGATGCTAACGCATAGTTTACCATGAAGTTGTGTGTGGAACAACCAATCAAACCTGACTATGTTAGTTGACCAATCAGAACACAGTATGCTACCGAAACGTGGGGTTTAAGGAAACTGAATCTTTTGAACAGCTTCGCGCGAACCGTTTGGGGATCTCTGAGAATTGAGGTAATTTTAAAATGATATTTTGACAAAATGACAATGTTTTTTTAACCTTGGATGGATTTAAACCTAATGTACAGGACTTATAAACAGTGATAGGAAGCTTAGAATATTTATCTTACTGGCTCTTTAATGTTAGCAGTTGTTCTGAGTTCTGAGTCCCCAGACTGTGATTTTGTATAATCATGTCAGTTTTAACACGCATTTTTTATTATCACTTTTTTATTAATGTTTTACTCTACAGTTGTGCAGTTTTGGGGGGATACAGTACAGGCCAAAAGTTTGGAAACATTGCTATTTTTTATGTTTTTGAAAGAAGTTTCTTCTGCTCATCAAGCCTGCATTTATTTGATCAAAAATACAGAAAAAATTTAATATTGTGATATATTATTACAATTTTAAAATAAACCAATATCTCAAGAGTAATTCATTTACCCAAACAGTACACTGACTGAACTACTGTGAAGAGAAAACGTCTAAGGTTACGTATGTAACCCTGGTTCCTCGAAGGAACGAGACGCTGCGTCGAGAACGATTGGGGAACGCGTCCAGCGTGACGTCTCTGAATAATATGTATAATCAGTCCAAAGGAAGGGCGAAACGTCATAGGCGGGTGACGTCAGAGACCAGGAAGCATAAAAGCAGGAGAGGCACAGCCGGCCCCAGCCTCAAAGGATGAAGCAAGCGCCAGCCAGAGATGCCGGAAGTGTTGCACTGCGACGCAGCGTCTCGTTCCTTCGAGGAACCAGGGTTACATACGTAACCTTAGACGTTCCTCTTCAGGAACTCGAGCTGCGTCGAGAACGATTGGGGAACGAGAATGCCCACGCCGCCAGACTTACAAATCTCTGCCAGTGTGGGAAACTGCACAGCTAGGACGAGAGAACAGAGGGGCCTGGAGCGGCTCGTAAATCTAGACCGTAAAATCTTACGAAGGTCAAGGGCGTGGACCACCCCGCAGCCTCGCAGATGTCACGCATAGAGACACCTGCTAGGAAGGCCTTGGAGGCCGCCACACTTCTAGTGGAGTGAGCCTTGACCCCCAGGAGAGGGGAGATCAGAGGACTCGAGGCTTAGGACAGCATCCTGATCACCGCTTAGCATAAGCTTCTTCTGGCCGGAGGCCTCAGCGCACCATGGAGGAAACATGTAACCAGAGGGTTTCTGCTCACTGACTGGCCACCGAGAGGGGCGTGGTAGGCCACCATGGCCGCCACGTAGACCTTCAAGGTGGAGTGGGTCAACCCTGCGGAGAGCCTGCAGGAACTCCAGCACTGTACCATCCGGGCAGTCAACTGGGTCGAGCTGGCGGTCTCCGCACCAAGAAGTGAAAAGCTTCCACTTCAAGGCATACAGTTTCCTCATTGAGGGAGCTCTGGATTGGAGAACGGTCTTACAACCTCGGTTGAGAGACCGGAAGCTAAGAGTTGTGCCTCCTCGAGACAACACCTACAGCCTCTAAGCTCCATGCGGGGGCGCACCCTCCGCCTGCGAGAGGAGATCTCTCCTGACGGGAACCTCCCATGGAGTGCCATCAAAAAGAGAAATCAGGCCCAGGAACCAATTCCGGCCCATCCAGAACGGGGCTACTAACAGCAGCCGGACTCCGTCCCGGCACACTCTCTCCAGAACTCCCGAGAGCAGAGCAATCGGGGGAAAATGTACAGATGAAGCCTTCGCGTACCATGGCGTCCAGCCCCAGTGGAGCTGGATGAGTCAGAGGAAGCCAGAGGGGACAGTGCGATGTCTCTCGAGTCGCAAACAGATCCACCCGAGTCTGGCCAACATTTCCAACTCTGCTTCATCACCTCAGTGTGAAGCCGCCATTCCCCGGGCCTCGGCCCCTGCTCAACAGGATGTCTGCTCCCATATTAAGATGCCCAGGAATGTGAACTGCTCTGAGCAAGAGGAATTCGTCCTGGGCCCACACAAGGATCTGGTACGCTAGTTGTATAAACGGGGTGAGTGCAGACCTCCTTGGTGGTTGATGTAAGAGACCACCGCTGTGTTGTCGGTGCGCACCAACACATGGTGACCTCTTAGGTCTGGGAGAAATTAACGAAGTGCACGAAGCACGGCCAGCATCTCCAGGCAGTTGATGTGCCATGTCAGATGGCGACCACTCCACAGACCACGGGCAGGGTGGCCACTCATGACCACACCCCAGCGGGTGAGGGACGCATCCGTCGCTAGCATCACGCGGCGACAAGGAGCTCCCAGCACCAGGCCCTGGGACAAGAACCAAGGATTCCTCCACATTTCCAAGGCACGTAGGCAGCGCCGCGTGACCTTTAGCATGCGAAGTTGGTTTCCCCTCAGGGAGAACCCCTTGGTCTTGAACCACCACTGTAGGGGTCTCATGTACAGCAGGCCAATAGTATTCAGGTTGGAGGCAGCTGCCATCAGACCCAGCAATCTCTGTGACTGCTTGACAGTGAGTGACCGTAGAACTGCTTTCCACTAGAAGCCTTCGGCCTGGGAGCGCCACTTTGACTCTAGCGTCTGCGGAGTACAAAAGTGACACCCCCGGCACGTGGGGCTGGAACACTTTGGGACTGCTCCGCCCAGCAGCCCCTGACCGCCTCAACCTCCTCAGAGGAAGAGCGGTACACACGTGTTCTCACAAAAGAAATCACATCCCTAGAGCCCCTGTACATCTAACTTCACATAGTCAGATAAATATGACATTTTATTCCTTAGAATTAAATGTAGTCAGCAACCAGACTAGTCAACGCGATCTGGTGTAGAAAAAATCACATAAAAATGAAACCATGTAATACACGCGTTGCCTTGGTAGCGCTCATGTCTTTTTTATATATATATATATATATTATTTTATGCTACTCAGTCACACAAATAACATAAATCTCCTCAGAGAAATATGGATGCTGCAGCGAGCTGTCTCAGAGGGCGAAAGAACCGCAGCACTGGTTTCCAGGCCTCGAGCACGAGCTCTAGATCTAGTGAACACGGGTGGAGATAGGACGAGCCGTCTCCAACCCGTTCGCCAGATCATGTGCGATTCCTGCTATCGCGGTCGCCGCCGTGCCTCAGCAACAGCGAGACTGCGACCGCAAGATTGCATGCACGGACACACTCCTCAGAGTAAATGAATAAATGATAAAATATCTTAAAATGATCATACTGTTTCAACAAAAGCATCTGCTAAATGCATACATTTCATTTAATTTATTGTTCAGACAGACATAGTGTTCTAGGATAAGGAATTGTATTAGCAAGATTAAGTGAAGGTGATGCATTTTTTCCCCAGTGAATCTTATATGAACTAATAAAAAGAGAACAAATGTGGTGGGTAGAAAGCCTACAACAAAATATATGCTGCTGGCAATGAGAAAACAGTACTGATATTAAAAAAGCAATCATCATGACACACATAGTACAAGCAAATATGGCAAAAGTGTACACTACAGTATGGTAAAAGCTGATCAAAACCATCATTTTAAGTGGAAAAACATTTGTGGTTTGAAGAAGATTTATGGCTTCCTAATGCAGACAAAATTGAGTTCATCCTCACAATCTTTGGGTTGCCAAATATTCCTCCTCCTATCCAGAGCTCCACAGCGCATGTTTCTAGCAGGGCACTGGGGTTCCCCCTCCACAGACCAGGCTTTATATTGAAGATAATTACCACTGACCCAGAACCAATGACCAGCCATAAAACGCAGACCAGTCCACACATAAGCTGTCTGGGATGTTAGTGTTATTTATCACCTCTTCCATTTTCATCTGAGATCTTAAACTCACCAGGTCAATGTAGTTCTGTCTGCAGTAGTTCAGGGCTTCATCCCACGTCTTATTCTGAAGCACCAGAATGGGCTCAAAGACGTCCATACAGTAGAATGGCAGAGGCCAAGACCACAGAGCGTTGTGCAGTTTAACATTAGATATTTTTACCATGCCACACTCTTCAGTGACAATGTTTGGTTCCCAAGTGTCCCAATAGTCTATTTTTTGATCGTCACCTCCAGACCAACTCCATTTTTCTAAGCTGTTAGAAATCATGTGCAGGCCAATCCAAAAACATGCATCATTGACTTCCGGATTAATTGAGAGCAGTTGTGCCTCTTCTTTATTGACGGTGGACAGGTCATCATAATACTCTCTGCAGTATTTCTGTGCATTGTTCCAGGTCATTTTTTCTTTCACAAATATGTGTTTTCTATAGAGACCGAAGCTCTGTCCAAAGAGACTCAAAAAAAGAAACACACTGAATGTAGCTTTCATTTCTATACAGATGATCTACACCATGCAGTCTTTGTGTGTCCTCAGAGATTAAAGATTACTTTTTATAAACATGAGGCAATAAAACCAATATCAAAGCACTAACCAACCAGATGCTCAGACCCTTCAAGTATTTGTGTAGCAAATGTCTAAAACAAATGTGATGCAAAGAAAACCAGCTACTGCAAGGAGCAATGACGGCCAAAGCCATCAGCACAATCACCCTTGTAGCATCAGGAAAACAGTGCACAGTGGGCACATGCATTTACAGTAACCATCTGGCAGTCTGGTTTTAGAGGAAACAGTAATGAATGGGTTACACCTTAACATCAAGAGTGTGAAACACACACAGTCAGAGATCAATATTTAAAACTTTGGTAACACTTTACAATGCACTTTCATTTGTTAACATTAACTATTTTAATTAACATTAGCAACTAATTATATAGCATTTATTAATGTAAGTTAATATTAAGTTCAAAATAATGAATAGATTATTTGTAAACTTTTCATGACCTTTTGTAAAATCATTTTAATTATCTATAAGCATTTCTGAAATAATTATAATAAACTATATTATTAGTATATATTATCTTATTCTATAATAATATCTGTATTTGCTTGTATTTCTAACCTAAGAAAACTGAGCAGAAAGAGGTTTATTGCATATGTATTTAACTTAAGGTCTTTTTATATTGCAATTGACATAATTATTAATCTAATTATACGAAATGATGTTTTCAGTGCCCTTTAAATTAACTGGTTCTATGACATATTATCCTTAAAACTGACAGAAGCAGTGTTGAAACTGAAAGATAGCCTAAACTGAGATCTCTTAAACTGTAATGCAGGTAAAATCACACAGATATAAATATATAGACCTTTAAATCATCAAGAGTTTAAAACAGGCTCGCTCGCTCTCTCTCTCTCGCTCTCTCTCTCTCTCACACACACACACACACACTCTCACTCTCACTAACTCACTCACACACACACACACACACACACACACACACACACACACAAACACACAGAGTGAGATCAGCTGCTCAGCTGGATACTTTTTACCAGGTAGTTTAGCCAAAATATTTGAAAAACATTGAGAAAAAAATTATAAATCTAAACTGTGACCAATGCAATACTTACAGTTTTTTTCAACTGCTTACACACAAAATTATTACTTGTCACACAATTTCTAAAACCTGACACTCAAACACCAGAACCACACACTAAATCTGCAAAACCATACACAAATTTTTGGCCTTTACTCAGTTTTCAATTTCATTAAACACTTTTTGCAAAACATAACACACAATTCTCTATTTAACACACACTTACTTTTATTAACACAATTAATCACAATGGCACACTAATTCATCAGTGCCTCACACTAACTCCTCACATGTGCAAACACTTGTTGCTTTACTTAACAACAACCAATCATAACTGTAGTAGTGGCCTATAAATAGGCCAAAGGTCAAGTAATAGCTTTTGGACAATGGATGCAAACAGAGTAAGAGGAGTTGGAGGGAGAGCAAGAGGACGAGTTCGACTAAGAGGAGTTGGAAGGGGAGCACGGGGAGGAAGAGGACGAGTCAGAAATGGAGGAGGACAATGAACTAGAAGGGTGGTCTCAAATGAGATTAGGGCTACAGAAGTCGATCATGTGATAAACCATGGTTTAACAATGAGAGAGGCTGCACTGAGAGTCCGGCCTAATTTGAGTAGATTTATTGTGGTGGGTATAATTCGAACCTTTAGAAATGAGAACAGGTATGTAACAATCTAATGTAATGTACACATGTTCTTATGTACACATCATAGCTTTTTTACCATAACAAACAGAAGGCCTATACTATAATAAATATATTTTACTGTACCCTTGCATTCATTTACTACAGTGCATTGCATTGGTCACAGTTTGGTAAGGTATCAAACTGTACAATAAAACGGCCAACTTTAAGACATCTGACCATATTGTTAAATATTATATATATTGTTACAGTTTATGGCACACACTTACTGTTCCTGAATCTTAGTGGATAGGCAAAGGATTAATGCGGGGCGAGGTCACATGTTCACTGAAGTGCAGCAGACGGCTATTGTGAATTTGGTTTTGGCCAATAATGCTGTTACAATCCGTGAAATACGCAACCATACCCTTAATGATGACACAATTTTGTGAGTGCCTCAACAATACACCGCGTCCTCCAGAAAAATCAAATGAGAATGAAACCGCTGTACAGTACAAGAATCTTTGACATCACTTTGTGAATGTATGCATTTCTCCAATATATCAGACTTGCACCTACAAAAACAGGCTCCTCGGTTGTGCATATATTGGTCTACATATTCATTTGTCTTTTACATAGAGTTTTGGAGATGGATGCCCATGCCATTGTCCATGAATACATTTATGTGGATGAGGTGGGCTTTAATATCAGTAAAACCAGAAAAAGGGGAAGGAATGTCATTGGACAAAGGGCCATTGTCAATGTCCCTGGACAACGTGGCGGAAACATTACAATGTGTGCTGCAATTTCACAAAATGGTGTCCTGCACCATTACGCCACACTTGGCCCCTATAACACTGATCACATCATACAATTTCTGGAAACTATTCATGACATGCTTGTTCAGGATCTGCAGAATGAAGGCCAGGCAAGATTTGCCATCATTTGGGATAATGTCAGGTTTCATCATGCCCATCAGGTCCGAAATTGGTTTGCTATGCATCCCCATTTTTCTTGTTGTCTACCTGCCTCCATATTCACCATTTCTAAATCCTATTGAGGAATTTTCCTCCACATGGCGCTGGAAAGTGTACGATCGTCATCCCTATGTTAACCTGACACTTCTCCAGGCAATGGAGGAGTTATGTGGAGACACTGATGCTGCCTCCATCCAAGGTTGGATTCGCCATACAAGAAGGTTCTTTACACGGTGTCTGGCAAGAGAGAATATAGCATGTGACATGGATGAAGTATTGTGGCCGGACCCAGCCAGGAGGAGAGATGGAGCCTAGATACACTCAACCATCTCCACATGCAAGCACACACATTATGTTTGGTTTTACACTACATGCTACAACACTACATATTTTTTTATGTATTTTTTTTTAAACTGTGTACACTAATACTACATTTACAGCCACAAAGCAAAAAAATAAAAACATAAAAAGTTTGGTTTCAATTTTGCATTTGTTTTTACTTTATATATTCAACCGCTCTCTCCCAATTACATTCGATCATGTACATGTGAGCTTTTAAAAGAAGAGCTTTAGGTTTTGAATAACAGTGTGTATATGACATAATCAAAAATATAACATTATGGTAAAGGTGTTTACAACGTAAGACAAATGTTTGCTTTTGAAATATGTTTGTGATATTTTGACTGTGGTGTTTAATTTTGAAAGAGATGTGAGGCATTTTGAATTTTGAAAAAAAGAGGAAAACTTTGGAAAATGTAAGCAGTTGAAGAAAACTGTAATAAAAACTAGTCAACATATTTTGAAAAATAAAATAAATAAATAAAGTTTTCTACAAGCAATTAGTGGTTTTACTATTTATTCCATTTTGTAATTATTTATTTCAACCAATATTAAACTGTATATTTGTATCTTACACATACTACATTATTTGAAAAATAAAATACAGTGTGGTTTTTCTATAATACATTTATTATTGTAATAGAAATAAATGCTATTTAATTTATTTTTAGCAGTCTGGTTGTTATGGTCAGCACACAGCAAGGGTTTACTCTTAAAAGGGTTAAGAGTGAAAGACACACACACACACAGAGGAATAATAGAAAATAGTGTTTTTTTAAATAAAAAAGAAGATAAATAGATAAAGTAGAATTAAAATAGAATAAGAAGTGCTAGAGTTGGAGGCTCAACTAGAGATGGAACAGATGTGTTTTTAGTCGTATATATTTGTCCCAAGTTTGGTGACTGTAGCTGAAACTACCCCCCCCCCCCAGGTTTTGTCAAAAGGTGGCGCTATAGAGCGCTTCTTCCATGCCCTTTTATGAGCTTTTGCCAGTGTCTATTTATCATTAATACAGGTGTGTGTCAAGTTTAATGAAATTTTAAGTGTGTTTTCTGCCCCAAAATCACAGGAAAAGAATATTTAAATTCGACATGTTACCATGACAAAAGTATTTCAGATATCAATAATCCCAAAACAGTTTTACATCAGCCATGTTTTGACATTATTCTGAAGCAAACTAAGTAAATAAAAGATCCTGAATTTAAAGCATTCTGAAAATGACACATCTATGCAATCGGCATCATACAACAAACAAACCACTGAAGTTTAATCAAAATCAGATAATGTATGTGGATGTTATTAGACACTTCCTGTTTCTGAATATAGGAAGTAGATGTTCAGAGGTGATTGAGCTTTGCTGAGGTGAACATCAGCAGATCAGCTTATGCACTGAAGTTTTCAAGTAGTTTACATTAGTAGTACTAATAATTTGTAAAACAAACAAGACAAAAATACAGTTTTCAGTTAACTGAATGCTTTTGAATGTTTGTGTGTCACTGTTTAGATGTTTTCCGTTCACAAGATTGACCCTCTTTCACAACAACAAAACCACATCATATACCAAGCAGTATTCTCATGAGACTCTTCTCTTTCTTTTAACAAACCCTCCTCCTTCTTCACAATAGGCTGCCATGGTTATGGACATAAGAAAACTAAGCTTCAAAATTGTCTTAAATAATAATGTGAGATCTAATCGATGCTGCTGCACACAGCTGTAGTTGAGATTTGTGTATATTAACATCATTAATTGTATACATTGAAGCAACTGAAAATGAGCATTTTTTTTTCTTTTCTTTTTTGGCCAATGCAAAGCAATTTTAATGAATAATTATAAATATAAGTTCAATTAAATTTCAATGCAAAAACTGAACTAAATCAGTTGAGAGACCAAAACTGTTTAAGCAGAGTAGAATTTGATCTTTGGATTTTATCCATGCTAATAAACGTACCTTACATTTAGAGGAACAAAAATACTTTCTGAACTAAAGAAATGTGAGCAACTGTTCTGCACAGGCTGTAGCTTGATGCAACATTGCGGTTTTTGACTTGGTGCCCTACCTATTGCTCAATAAGCAGCCAACCTGTAAGATTGAAAATAGAAAAAAAGCATTTAGAAAGCCCCCAGCAGAGCTCACCTTTCTGTGGTCAGAAGTTTCCATATCAACAAGTGTCAACGTAAAAACTTTTTTACTTTCACAAGTATGACAATTGTCCTCTTTCCCTCAAGGTAGTCTTAACCATACACTGAATATCAATTATTTGTTTTAATGTTTTAAAAGCATCAAAACAACCCACCAAAACAATGTTTTCCTAGCAATACAATTATGTTGTACATGCAGTAAGTTATATTTGCTGTTAAGAGTGACTCATATGATCGAAGACAGCTTAATTGTGGATTATCTAAAATGTGAGAGCACATCATGTTAAACCATAAGACCAAAATAAAGTTAAATTAAAAACCCTCAGATTACATAAGTTAACTTTTGGTATTCAGTTAATAAAAAATAGCAATGATAACAGCAACAACTGACACATTTCATTTGGCTATTCTTTATAGTTTAATATGTTAATTAAAAATATGATATGGAAAGAAAAATATTTTCTTTTAAGCAGGATTAAAGCATTTAAGCATTATAAACTCCTCTAACATGATTCAGCACCATGGACAAAGACGTGGAACAATACAGTACTTCAGCTCTACTTCTTTTGAAAATATAAATAGAAAATATACAAATTAATGTAAAAACAAGCCTGATTAAGCTCTACGCAGCCTAGTAACCTCATCTACATAGGCCAAGCAACAACCCCTCACATAGAATTCCTCCGGTTTTAACCACAAGTTAAGACACACGTTTAATTAATTAGTTTTTCCACAAAGTTACTTAAATTTAGCTACAATTTAAAAATAAATAGCATCAAGTAATTCATAGCTAGTATGAAATAATCTAAACTTTATTCATTATTTAAAGTGGTATTTTTCTTTATTCTTATTTCACTGTTAGTAACTTTTTATATAATATAGATTTTATTTTAAATTTTTATGTTTTCATTTTGGAGTTCATAAGAAGACACATTTCGTTTGCTTCTGAGAGTGTCACCTTACACCCAAAACCTACAGCCAATGAAATTTGTCATACGAGAATATTTGAGAATAACCAATCACATCCTGGATCAGGTCCCATTTGATTTTGTTATTTAGATTGTGCACCTTGCCACCCTTTATTCTTTTCTAGCAAATCTAATCAACATGAGCGCAGTTTTATTCCTCTCCTTTGTGTGTAAGTATTCATAGATTAAATTGACTGCATGTAGTAAAAATATCCATCTAATAGTGAATTTATTTATTTGAAATTATATATTTTTTTTTAATTGATTATAAAATGAATTTTACATAAAAGGTTTGTGTAACACATTTACTGCTCTTTTGATTCAGGTTGCGTTGCGGCACAAGGCATTGAGCAGCCAAGACGTTTGCAAGCCTCTAAACTGGGTGATAATGTCACTATTGAGTGCTACTTACCCAATAGAGATTTTAACAATATGATGTGGTACAAGCAGGAGATAGGAATGAAGCTTCAACTCATTTCAAAAAGTTACATTTACATGATAAAGGTTGAATTTACTGATGGATATGATGATGGTCGTTTTAATGTAACTATAGGCAGAGGCATTTATCATTTACATATTTCCTTTACAAAAAAGGAAGATATAGCAACATACTTTTGTGGATTGATAACTTTAGGAGAACTGTCTTTCGGACCTGGAACATTTTTAATGCTTCACGGTATGTTTGAACCTTCATTACATGTTATATTTATGCTAAAAATAATAAATATTGACTCTAATGAAGAGACTATAAAAGTTACTTCTTATAAAATCTTATAAAAGACATTTTAAATGGCTTTTTGTTTTGCTTTAAAGAAGAGCACAACTCAACAATGGTTCTTCAGAAGCCTATTTCAGATAAAGTTCACATTGGAGACAACGTTACGCTCACATGTATAGTCCAAACGGTAGATGAGAAATGTGAAGGAGGACACCATGCTTACTGGTTCAGAGAGGCTGCAGAAGAATCCAGTCCTGGTATCATTTACACTGATGGAGATGTGAGGAAACATGGAGAGATCTGTAAAGATGATTCTGCTAAACAATCCTGCGTTCACACCCTTACAAAGAGGAACCTCAGCCTTTCTGATGCTGGTACTTATTACTGTGCTGTTCTCATGTGCAGAAAGATCATGTTTGGAAATGGAACTAATCTGGAATTCAACTCAACACCCGGTAAAGCCTTAAACCCGTTTAAGAGAATTACAATTTGTTTATTGATACTTGTAATATTTTCAATTCATTGCTTGGTAATGTTATCATATTAAGTTGATATGGTAAAAATATCAATTTCATTATTTCAGAATAATTTTTAATAAATAATAATTTATATTAAAAAAAAAAAACGCAATACCAATATATTTCTAATACATTGTCTCAACATTATTTAGCAAAAATTTTTTAGCAAGACTGACATCCAATAAGATTTAAAAGTGTCAAACTTTTTATTTTTTTTCTCTCTCTCTCACAGATAGCAGGTTGACAAATCCTTTGTTTCTCCTATTGGTGTCATCAAACATCATTTCTATGATAATAATGATCTTACATGTGACTGTGCAATGTGAAGACCAAGGCAGCTCATCAGGTATCATGTTTTACTTTAAATCCTATTCCTAGTTTTATTTGAAAAATTCTTTTGAATCATTTACTTTGTGTTAGTCAACAGATCACATTATCAAGAGACAGCTGAAGGTATTCAGGTAATGCTTTTTTATTTTATAACAAAGTTGATGTAATTTTGATGCTACTATATTTCAGAAGTTTCTTGAAAAACTGTATATTATATTTGTTTCTTGTCCATTTTTTGAACTTTTTTTTTTTTTTACAGTGCACTTGAGTTCACTTTGGTTAAAATATGTATCAGTTTATGAACAGGTGCTTTACCAACAGAAATGTTTGAAATGATCAAGAATCTTTCTTTATCAGGTTGGAGGTACAGATGTATTGACTTACGCATCTGTGAGTTTCATCAGTAAATCACGGCCTTCTAGAGATGCTAAACAACACAACATTTCCCACCATAACGATGTCTTTTCACAGATCATGTCTGAACAGAAGAAACACTGAAAAACCTCAACATGTTTTCTGAACTTTCTGTCAGTGATCCAAATGTGCAAATGCATGATTAACTAATAAAACAAGATATAATCTAATTCAGCACTGCAGTTACGATGGCTGTTGTCTGAAGATGTCATTCATTGAGTCTGCATTTATGTTGGAACAAATAAAAAATTCATAGCTATTAAATTTTTGCCTTTGACATATCTTCTCTTGCTTGACTCCTGTTTTGAAGAACAAAAAAATAAATAAAATCTTCTTATATAGCCTGATATTTTCTGTTTACATAGATCTTTGAATATTAAATTCACTTTTTTATTTTTAGATATGTGTTTGCTATTGCATTTTATTATTTATGTCATATTATTTTCTTTGATATGAGCTGTCACTGAAATACTACTTAGCCTGGACAGTTAAAGCTCACACAACTTATACTAAACCTGAAGAAAATAATCTAGCCAAATGAAAATATACCACTACTAATAACAATAACAATATGAATAATAACACCACACACATAATGTACCATTGTCTTTGTTTCTTGCGCACCACAAAAATAGACAGCTAAATAAATAAATAAATAAATAATGTTGATGTACAATCTTTGATGACCCCTAAAAGTGAGGCCTATTGTTCCTGTTGGCCTTTTCTTTTCTTTTTTTTCTTTTTTTTACTATTTCCCTACAGTTTACGTGAAAAGACAATTAAAATAACTGTGAATTTTTTGAGAATGTTTTCTGAACATTGCTGAGTTTTGTCTGAGAGACCAGGGCCCAACCAATATATGCACATGCTCAGAATAATACAATATGCCAGAAAAACACAACAAAACAAAAACAAACTTGTCTAGAGCTGCGAAAGAAAGCACATAGTGAAAATGTAAGTCCATTTCATGTTAAAATGAACCCTACTAAATGGAATTGACCACTTGTAAATAATTTACCATACAGGTTCAAAATAACATTGATATATATATATTACATATATTACATTGTGTGTGTGTGTGTGTGTGTGTGTGTGTACAGTGAAATTGACTGAACTCTTACCTGCAAAGACCTTTCACCAGCCGAGGATTTACATTTAATTTTTTATTCAAATTCATAGACTGACTTCAAAAGAACAAACTTAAAAACAAAGTTTAAAAACAGTTTTACTACACAATAAATATCAATGGCCATCAATGGAGAAAGATGCAAGTACTGGTGCAAAACTTTAACACATTAACAAAAAGCAAAATGAACATTGTAATTGACTTCAGTAATTCAGTTAATTAGGCTCTGAGTTATCTAACAAGCCACAGTAGGGTTCTTTAATTTGTGTATTTCCTTTAAATACATATTACTGAATTATAAATTATGGCATTTTTTAAGGTAATTTTATTCACTAATATGAGAGGACTGCACCAGGAACTTTCTAGACCATAGCCTCACCACCAATGCTAAAACCAAACAGACTTTCACACACTAATGACAGCTCGTCTTTAGGTGAAAGGTGAATTTATCTATATGTATATGTGGTCTATATAAGGCACAGTTCAAAGCCTGTCCCCCTTAGATCTCTGAGAACGCTGATCATGTGAGAAGTGGTCTTGTTGGCACTCTTATACTCAACAGAAGCTAATTTCCTCTTTAATCATATTACACTGTCTGTACTTAAGTTCTGCAGATATGTTTATTACAACAGGCCTATTTTGTGGTTTCCTCTGTAGGTGAAAAAATAGATCTGAATGTTTGTAAAACATGTAATATATATGAAACATAATGACTTAAATTTTAATATTTAAAGTTCAATGGGACTACTACATTATCAATGCATGCAGAGTAACCTAACCATTTGTAGATGCTTGTGTCTTCTTTTTATAGGTAAGAACTACTTCACTGATTACTACCAAACAGAAAAGTTTTGTTAAAGTTTCTGTATTAGAAGAATTTAGCAAAAGAAAAGCACCTAATGTACACCTATCATACAAAGTAGGATGCTAATGCTTCTAAATTAAAAGGTATTTTATATTAGTTCTTATCTATAATATATTATACAGTGTATAATATATCATATACGGTCACATGGGGACCAATTATCACTATTAACTATTATCTATGACTTTTGCATCAATAACCTCCTAATTTGCTGCTTATTAATAGTTAGTTAGGCTGTTGTTAAGTTCAGGTATGGGGTAGGATTAGGGGATCTAAAATATGGTCATGCGGGGCAAGGCATTAACATAAACAGTACATAAACAGTCAATATGCTAGTAATATGCATGCTACTAAGCAACTTGTTAATAGTGAATTGGTCCCTAAACTATTCGTTGATTTGTGAATTATCATTTTGAGATTCAACATAAACATTTTTTTTTTTTAATTGCAGTTATTTTTTTCTTGTACATTACTGATGTGCTAGCTTATTCTTTAAATATTTCCATAACCATAATGTTTCAGATATGTTTTAGAAAATCAGGTTCAAATTCTCAACTGGCCTTACCATGTGGTGTTTTTCTTCAATACTCTCATATTGCTCTTGAGTGGAATAATCAACAAACTGCTATGTAAAAGACTGAGAAGACAGGTACATTTCAATCAATAAATGGCTTTTAAATGTTGACATTTTGGAAGGGCTCAGTTTTGGGTAATATTTCTTGTTTTCATTCCTATAATTTATTTTCTACTTCATTGTTTTACTTTCTTTTGTTTTAATATGTTTCAGGAGTTTCTGACCCGTCTCGACCAAAAACAACAGCATCTGATGTCAATTTTTCTCTTGTAAGTCAGAATCTCTTAACATTTCATGACACTGTATATAAGGTTTTTTGTTTTTCAGTTCATGCATTCAGAATTTAACCCATGACCTTGGTGCTACTACTGCTATGATCAACTGATTAAGCTACAGGAACACAGCAGATAAAGTTGCTGTGCTGAAAGTTGCTGTGCATTCACTGAGCAAATGCCTTCCATTTATCTCCCCTCACAAAATCCAGATAGCCTGAACACAAGCCTACAATACAAATGCAGTCAAAAAAAAAAAAAAAAGGGAAATGCATTCATAAGGTTTTAACATTTTTATTGTTATAAATTTGTGATAGCAAACTTTACACCAGTGGGTTTAAAGTATGATGTCAAAATCTGTCCTAAAAAAGGGTTGGTTAACCAATCAAAGGCAACTCTGCCATCTGACAACATCTACCAATCAGTTCAAACAACATTTTCCTTTTGATGGCCTGTGTCTCTCATTCTTCACAATGAGCTAATGCTTAGAAAAGATGCATGCTGTCAGTGCAATTATCCTTGCTTTTTTGTTGGCAAACATTGTTCATCTTGTCAAAAATATTTTTAAAGCATAGATTTTTAATTCATGACTTTTTTAATGTATTTTTTTAATTCAGTTTGCTTTACAGTCCAAGCTATTTGTCAGGGTGCGGGATAGACAAAGGACTCAGATGAACAGGAGAACAGAGGGTAAGACTGAAGCTTGGACACCACACAAATCACGGGCAAGGACAAAACATGACGACAGACAGAAAGGCGGAGACATATAAGGGAGTGGGGGAACGAGCGACAGGTGGGGGAGAATCAGTTCGTGATGTGCGCACCCCCGCCACGATCAGCGCCGATTGGCCAGACCAGGAGCTACCGAACTTGACAGGACAACACAGACCACAGGGGAAGCCGAGAAGGCACCATGCACCGTTACTCTAACCAATCAAAACCTGTGCAACAAGAAAATCGTAAACAGTGTGACAACAGGGTCTGTGTACTTTTGAGTCCATTCATTTTTTGTTTTCTAACCATGATGAAAAAAAAAGAACTGTTTGGTAACACTTTCTGTAAAGCCCGTATTTTATAATACATTATAAAGGTATTCTTAAGGCATTATAATGAATGCATAATGAATTATAAAAAACCTTATAATATGTTGTATCATCTCTTGAATATTGAAAAGAACAATTTTAATATATTATAATATTTACTTATTTGTGGTTATAGCTTTTAAGAGTATGATGATTTACAACACAATGAACATGTTGCATCCACTTTTACAATCAATTATATTTCTCATAGTTCTAATGTATTATAAGTCTCATATCTTGCCATTTTTCTGATGCTACTGTACTTTAAGTAAAGTGGTCAAAGACCACTTATAAGTAGTAGTAGTAGTAGTAGTAATAATAAAAAAAAAATGTCGCTCTATCTGAAACAGCAATAAGAACAGATATCAGATCAGTTGAATGTGTAATATGACACATTTGCTTTGAACTATTTTTATTGTAATATCAGTGTGATTATTTTGATGGTACCCGTCAGCTATATCAACTAGTGTTCATTAGAGTATAAGTTTGTCTGCTACTGTAAATATATGCTAACACATTATTTTTTATTTTTTTGCAAGTACATCAGCTTATTCTAACAGATTCTACCATTCTTGAGCACACTGATACTCTAATGAGAGTTAGTTGGCATGTAGTTAGAAAATTGCTTATAGTCGATTGATTAAAGGGTCCATCAAAATAAAATGTAAACAATATATAAAACATTGAAAGATCGGGAAGAGAGCATTGGCTGTATGTTGATTGTCTGTGCTGGTTATTACACGTAGGGCATGTTTCTTTTGTGTTACTTTTTAAATATGAGCAGGGCTTGACTGTTTTTAATATAAGAAGTTCTATTTATAGCAAATATAAAAGCCCTTTCAGACCAAAAAGTTTAATGAATAAACCTTAGGCTGAAGGAAAAGTAAATACACATCTGTACAGTAGAACACAGGAGAAGAAGGTCCAACACTCTTCAGCAATAAAAACAAACAAGCAATGAAGCACAATTGTTAGTTTATCTAAAGTCATTTTAGCTTATTACTATAGTTGTAACTGTATCATCAAAGGTCAGCAGCAAAGACATTATTTAATAAAATGGGATTAGATACATTTGTGTTATTTACCTATTGCATTTAAGTATTGTGTCATATTCTGAGTTTGCATTTCACTGTTTTAATAAATTTTGATGAATACTAAATCTTTTTTTAAATCTATTTTTTGAAGCATCGAAAATACATTTTGGTCCAAAAATAGCAAAAACTACGACTTTATTCAGCATTGTCTTCTCTTCCGTGTCTGTTGTGAAAGAGAGTTCAAAACAAAGCAGTTTGTCATATCCGGTTTGCGAACAAATTTTTCAATATAACCGGATCTTTTTGAACCAGTACATCAAATCAAACTGAATCGTTTAAAACAGTTTGTGTCTCCAATGCGAATTAATCCACAAATGACTTAAGCTGTTAACTTTTTTAATGTGGATGACACTTCCTCTGAGTTAAAACAAACCAATATAGAGTAATTCATTTACTCAAACAGTACACTGACTGAACTTCAGTCGAATGATGAAAGGTAAATAACTTTTCAATGAACACATCATCTGTGCACAGTCCCACAAAGCTCCTTAAGAAAAGTAAAAAAAAAAATTAAGAAACCTGTTGGTGAAATACCCCTATTTCTTTTTACTTCTTGCAATAGTACAGCAAAACTGAAATTGTAAATGTTGGTCCTTTAGTGGGGCAAAGCATTCTGCACATGTTTTAGAAACATTATAGCATTTGTGTTTTAAAGACTTCATGTCATCACTCCCTAATCCAGGTCCACCCACCATCCAGCCAAGTATTTCTGTAGACAAAAGAAGAGTGCTAGCTATGATTTTCAAAACCACTAGAGGGCTGTAGTGAGGGACGGAAATAACTGGTACTCATAGGTTCTGCATACCTTATTTGATTTTCAAGTCTACTGGTCTACTGTACAGATTATCAATAGGTCCAATGCCCATCATTAAGTGTCACATCATATATGATTTTAACTGACAACTAAGTAAAATCACAAATTCAGTATCTCAGAAAATTAGAATATTGTGAAAAGGTTCAATATTGAAGATACCTGGTGCCACGCTTTGAAAAATAAATTAGTCAATGCTTCCATTTGCAAAACTAATTCATATTGAAAGTAGCAAACATTTTCAGAGCACTGAAGAAAAAAATAAAAGACACTAACTTAACAGTATAGGCCTTCATCAGAGCATACAGTTTTTTGTTTGCAGTTATATCACATACGGGTACCATAGTTTGACTGTGCCAAAAGCCACTCCTCCTTATATATAAAAAACATCTATATCGCCCACTTAATTTCCTCTTCAGCTCTGTTTCAACTCAGAAGTGCAAAAATGTTACATATTTCAGCTGCGTCTTTATTGCTCTTTGAGATGGGTAAGAGTTATTTTCCATTGTGGACTACGACACTATAATATAAAGAAATAAATATTTCAGAATATTTTCAGGTGTCATTGAAATGTGGAGACACTTATTTTAAATTAATGATATTGTTTTTTGGTGTGCTATTGTTTTATTTTTTTTGTTTAATGATTTTCAGGTCTTCTCAGAGTTATGTTTTCAACAGCAAGTACACAGACTCATCCAGGACAGAGAGTCACTATGTGGTGTTCACACAATATCCATGTTTCTGGATATCTGTACTGGTTCAAACAATCAGACGATGCTGCACCCGTTACTATTGTGTACATGTTATACACCGAAAGTCTTCAGAAGGTTGAGCCAAATTATTTCAACAATTTCACAAAAGATCACCTGGTCATGGATCTGTTCAACAAAGTCACCACCCTAACAATTACGCAAGTGAAAATGTCTGATTCTGGATTCTACTTTTGTGGAGCTACAGGTCATGATGTGAAATTCGGCAATGGAACCAGACTTGAAGTAAAAGGTAATGTTTTTGAACCTCTCTCCCTATACTCTACTCTAGTTTTTATTTACTGATATATCACATTTTTATTCTCACTTTGTCATTAATAGCAAATATTGAAAAACACCATCATTTAAATGCAATTGTAAATGCCACAATGATAAATGACTTGCCAGCTGTTTTCACATCAGAGAAAATTTACACAGGAACCTCAAAAAAGGGTATGTTATTTTACTTTCAATAATAAAGTTAAATAGGCAGGTGTTTAATATATGAATGTTCTTGTTTAATCTCTAATCAGATTATGGAGGAAAATAAATACATAAAATATGATCTTTGTAGCATCACTTGAAAGGTTTCATTATAATGATATCCACTCCTTTACAGATGATGAGCAATCAGCCGTGTCTGAGGAGTGTTCTAGAGACATCTATTTCAAACTGACCCTTCTATTTGGTGGAATCATTTCTTTTACATGCATAGTTTCCCTTATTTTGGGGATTATCAGGGAACACAAAAAACACAAGCATAAAAAAGGTAAACTCTATAAAACATGGCTTTGGACCTACTTTTTAAATCTCGCATTATCTTCGGAGCAACTGATTGTCTTTTTCTCTGCATTGTGTCAGTCGCTGAATGTCAATCACAACAGCAGGATGACAAGGTAAATTACACAGATTATTTTACACTCAGGACTGAGAAAAACTATTTTAAAAACAATCCCAGTTTCACTATAGACATGAAAACAAGCAAAGTTTTGTTTTATACCAGATCACACTTTCTTTTTTTATCATGGATAAAATATTTAATTACTTTAATTAAATTAAATTAATTACTATTAATCACTGCTATATAAGGCTTTTTGTGTAGTTTGTGTGTGTGTGTGTGTGTGTGTGTGTGTGTGTGCGTGTGTGCGTGTGTGTGTGTGCGTGTGTGTGTGTGTGTGTGTGTGTGTGTGTGTGTGTGTGTGTGTGTGTGTGTGTGGTATCAACTGTTATCTTTTGATTCTGATTGAACAATATTATTTCTAATTCCGTTGGGTACTAAGGACATAAATAGTTGCATTTTTCTACTTTTAAAGTAGAATTTAATTTGGAGTCTAAGGAAAAGGAAAACAGCATCAAAGTCTCCAGAATACAAAATAAAAGTTGTTATATGACCACCTGGATTCGAATCTTGACATACCGGTATACATGTTTGTAATTCTTTGCAGGAAAATGATTCAGTAGAATATGCTGCCGTTTATTTCTCAAACCAAAGACCCAAAAGAGCAGGACGACATACAGAGGACCCAATTTCTGTGTACACTGATACTACTTGAAAAATAAAACAAACTCAAACATATTATTAATTTATTACCTATGGTTTATTTTTACCTGTTTAAAGAAATGTAATTGAGGCGATCAGAGATCTGTCTTTTCTTTGCATTGTTGTACATAATGGTGAAGTTCATTAAAATTGCATTGCAGTTTGCTTCGACTCCTGATATTAATTTAATCTGACTCTAGATCACAAAGTCCTTGAATTTATATTGCAAATAAACATCAGTGATTTTTTTATATTGAATCTCAATTCGGATGCAGCTCAACACTGCAAATAATTTGTAAAATAATTTCATGGTCCCAAACATACCATACACTTCAGTCAAATGGTTACGTTGAAGGCTACAGTCCCGACTGATTGTCACATGCTTCATTAAACCCTGGATCTTCAGAGAACTAAAATCAGGGTAAAATCAAGTTGTCAAATAATTTGTGGGCCAGGTAAAATGTCTGTCAATAATAGAATTCAGAAATTATCAATAAAAGACATGATCAAAGATACAATTAAGTCAAACATGCATTTTAGGTCTTTGTAAAGCTGCTTTGGACCAGTTTTTTTTTTTTTTATAAAAGTACTATGGAGAAACAATGGGGTGATAAAGCAGTAAAAAATAAAAAATAAAAAAAACAATTTCCATCATTATCAATATCAGATCCATTATTATACTTCGTATTTTGAACTGAAAATACTATCCCTTGACTCGCCTGCTGATTGACAGGTTTGTCATACTCTGATGTAAGTATAAGCCACACCCCCTCACATAAAAAAGCACATTGATTTCCTCATTTTAATTTCCTCTCTGTTTCTAGTCTGATTCAGTGCAGCAATGGTTGGTTTAATAATTTCAGTGCTGATGATCTGTGGCATGGGTAAGCATTACTTCACTATAATTACTCCAATTATACAAGATTAATGAATAATTAGTTAAAAATCTAGTAAATGTTAGGTGTAAGATAGTTCTATGTGCTTTAAAAGTGTTTAGGTACTATTTGGGGGAGCATTTATTATAAGAGTTTAAAATATAAATATTAAAACATTGTTATTCCTCTGTTGGTTTTAGGCTCGTTTACAGCTGTTAAATCATCTCAGATAGTCAATTTGTCAGCTCAACAAGGAGAGAACGTCACTATTTGGTGTCAGCACACCTCAGAAACGGGAAAGTACATGCACTGGTTCAAGCAAACAAACAGTTCTGTACCTATTGCCATTGTAAACATGATGATAACCTACCAGCTTAAGGAACTACATGCTACTTATTTAAATGATTTTCAACAAGATCATATTCTGATGACTCTGGATATCAAAAACACCTCCCTGATCATTTTGAATGTGGATTTTTCTCATTCTGGTCTGTACTTCTGTGGTTGGGACAACTGGATGATGACATTTGGTGATGGAACAAATCTAGACATCAAAGGTAATCTGCTCTTATCAGTAACACTCTTGTAGAGGAAATTTTTGCTTCATGTCTAGCAGCAAAATGTAAAAAAATACATAATACAAATACATGTGGATAAGTTTTATATGCTTAATGACTCTTTACTTATATTGTGCAGAGAGGAGTGTTACACCACTGCAAAATGAAACAGAAATAACAAATAAAGGTGTTTATTATCTGATTTTCTTTAACATTCATTTGCATTAACACATTTTTCTAATATGGTGATGGAACAAATCTAGACATTAAAGGGTTAGTTCACACAATAATCAAAATTATGTCATTACTAACTCACCCTCATGTCGTTCCAAACCCATGAAACCTCAGTTTATCTTTGGAACACAGTTTAAGATATTTTAGATTTAGTTCGAGAGCTCTCAGTCCCTCCATTGAAACTGTGTGTACGGTATACTGTCCATGTCCAGAAAGGTAAGAAAAACAGGGGTCAGTTAGAATTTTTTGAAGCATCGAAAATACATTTTGGTCCAAAAATAGCAAAAACTACGACTTTATTCAGCATTGTCTTCTCTTCCGTGTCTGTTGTGAGAGAGAGTTCAAAACAAAGCAGTTTGTGATATCCGGTTTGCGAACGAATCATTCGATGTAACCAGATCTTTTTGAACCAGTTCACCAAATCGAACTGAATAGTTTTAAACGGTTCGCGTCTCCAATACACATTAATCCACAAATGACTTAAGCTGTTTTACTTTTTTACTTGTTTAAACTTTTTTAATGTGGCTGACACTCCCTCTGAGTTCAAACAAATCAATATCCCGGAGTAATTAATGTACTCAAACAGTACACTGACTGAACTGCTGTGAAGAGAGAACTGAAGATGAACACCGAGCCGAGCCAGATAATGACTCGTTCACGAGTCAAGAACCGTTTCTGTCACCCGCATCCGATTCGACAACCGAGGAGCTGATGATACTGCGCATGTGTGATTCAGCGTGAAGCAGACCGACACACAGAGCGTCTGAACTGAACTGATTCTTTTGGTGATTGATTCTGAACTGATTCTGTGCTAATGTTATGGGTGCGGGTAAACCGAAGGCTTGCAGTCAACGCCAATGACGTCATTACGTCGAGCGCAAAAGAACCAGTGAACCGTTTTCTTCAACTGGTTTATTGAATCGAACTGTCCGAAAGAAGTACTGGTGATCCGAAAAACGATGCAACTGGTTCTTGACTCGTGAACGAGTCAATCTTTTGTTCATTATCTGGCTCGGCTCGGTGTTCATCTTCAGTTCTCTCTTCACAGCAGTTCAGTCAGTGTACTGTTTGAGTAAATGAATTACTCCAGGATATTGGCTTGTTTTATTTTAAGAGGGAGTGTCAGCCACATTAAAAAAGTTAACAGCTTAAGTCATTTGTGGATCAATGCGTATTGTAAATGCGAACCGTTTAAAACAGTTTAGTTCGATTTGGTGAACTGGTTCAAAAAGATCCGGTTACATCGAATGATTCGTTCGCAAACCGGATATGACAAACTGCTTTGTCTTGAACTCTCTCTCACAACAGAAATGGAAGAGAAGACATTGCTGAATAAAGTCGTAGTTTTTGCTATTTTTGGACCAAAATGTATTTCCGACGCTTCAAAAAATTCTAACTGACCCTCTGATGTCACATGGAATACTTTGATGATGTTTTTCTTACCTTTCTGGACATGGACAGTATACCGTACACACAGTTTCAATGGAGGGACTGAGAGCTCTCGGACTAAATCTAAAATATCTTAAACTGTGTTCCAAAGATAAATGGAGGTCTCACGGGTTTGGAACAACATGAGGGTGAGTTATTAATGACATAATTTTGATTACTGGGTGAACTAACCCTTTAAAGGTAATCTACCCTTATCAGTACTACTATTGTAGAGGTATTTTTTGCTGCATGTCTAGCAGCAAAATGTAAAAAATACATAATACACATACACGTGGATAAGTTTTAATATGCTTAATGACTCTTGACTTTGACTCTTGACTCTTGACAGAGAGGAGAGTTACACCACTGCAAAATGAAACAGAAATAACAAATAAAGGTCTTTATTTGTCTTTCTTTAACATTAATTTGCATTAATGCATTTTTGTAATCTGTGGTTGGTTGAAGTTAAATGTGATTTAATTTGAACAGATCTCAAGAGGAGCCCGATTACTACAAGAGACTGTTCTGAAAACATCTTTTATAACCTGACCTTTATTTTTGGGGGTATTATTTTAATACTCATCATCATTCCACTCACCACGCTCATTATTAAGATACAAAACAGAAACACGCAGGAAAAAGGTAACAATCTATTAAATTCAAAAGATTTACTTCGGCAAATGACTGTGAAATAATTGTAATAAATAAATAAAAATGAAAAACTTTTTTTGTCTCTGTTTCTGGTGCCGCAGATGCTGAGCGTCATGTAACACAACATCATGAGGTAAACTTATTTTTTCATTAAAATAAAAATCTACATTCTTTAAATATGAAAAATGTTCATTCAAATATATTACCCCAAAAAAAAAAACCTTTTTTAGATGTCATCTAAGGTCTGCAACATGTAAAGGAAGAGTATGTAAAATGGCAAAAAATACTTGAACAGCTGAAATTAAAGACTAGGCTGACTGGTGTGCAAATAGATTTGAATACACAAATCTCTGCTATTTAAAGTTATAATGAGAACAGATTTTATAAACTATAAAAAATATTTTTTCTATTAACAGTGTTTTTCAATATTACTGTAATATACATAACATTCTTAAGTGAAATATAATGTGTTTTGAGATTGTTTTGCGTATGGTCTATGGGCCTGCTTCTCTTTTCTGTTTAGCTCACCATGTCTTTAAAAAGGGCTGTTTGCTTGAAATTGTTTTGTGAAAATACAACCGTTGAGCAAAATATAGCTCTGTCTTAGGAAAATTAAATATGGTTAATTCGTATAAGTAAAAATAAAGCAAAAAAGTAATAAAGTAAAGCTTGGGTATAAAGTATGTTGCATTCTGTATGTGTTGAGTACAAACCAGCAACAACGTCAGCTAGAAAAAAAAAAAAAAAATCCACATGACCAGACTATTTCTCAGCTGTCCCCAACATCAGAATTACCAATGATTTGTAAATTCTTACACCAGAAAAGTATTTGGATGCTAATAAGTCCATATTCATGAGTATAAGTTTATAGTTTCTTTTTATGAATTACTTGTACATATTTGAATTAAATTTAGGGTGCTTTCACACTAGCATATTATTTTGTGTGCACCGGGTTCAGCTGACATCAGAGTTGAGTTCGGTATGTTTGAATAATGTGAACGCTGTATACCGAACTCGGGTGCACAAAGGGGTGGTTCAAGTGAATTCCAGTATGGTTTGCTGCTGATTTGAATGCAATCATACCAAATCGCAGAAGATAACCATTAATAATGACGTATTATTTGACAAATCTAACTCGGGTTCGGACCAGCCTATTGAAAGCAGCCTAAATGTAATTACAGTAATTTTTCAATCTGTTGCAGGAGCCTCATTCACCAGTCTATGCTGCTCTACAGTTCTCAAAACACCAGAAAAAAACCAGAAGAGCAGCCAGAAATACAGAGGATACAGATGTTGTGTATTCTGCTACTAGATAGTCCAACAATCGCACAAGGTCAAATATTGTAGCCTACTGTAATGTTTAAAAGCCATATGTTCATACAGACTCTAATATTGAAACACTATTACTAATGCCATACATTTAAAGTGTATGTAAGCGCTGCAATGTTTAGTATTTTCGATGCAAAAGATTTTGTGAAGATCAAATGTATTTGAAAGTTCTAAGAAGTTTAATTTAGATCTGTGTATATTTCCTGTCATTAAGATAAAAGCAGGCCCTTTCCCAAGAGAAGGCGGTTGTGAATGATATCATTTCCTATACAGGCCCTGACAGGAAGAAGCTGTTCAGTATAGAATGAGACGTGCTGAAGGGAACTTCAGCGGTCCAGATTACAAATATACACACTGAAACACAGATGCGCAAATTATTAAAATGATTAGTCAACAATTTAGTACTGAGAAGTAGCCTGATCATTATGAATATTGATATTGCTCATGACAATTTAAAGAAAATGTTAATAAAACAATGTTTAAAATTGATTAAATGTGTGTGAACTATGTTTAAAAAAAATCACATAAGGGCTTTCATAAATGTCTGTGTGCCAGTGTGTGACCTGTTAGCACCAGAGCATCACACTTTGACAGTTTTCCACCAACCAGTCTGCCCCCAGCTCATCACTCACAGTCCTCAGTGCAGCTCAACCACACAAACACCACACTACATGCATTTCACACTACTTTCCATAACCACAGACAATAAACCCCTTGTTTTTAAGTGAGGTGACAAGTCACAGATGACAATAACTTGAATAAAATAATAATAATAATAATAATAAAACAAAGTACATGTTAAATATTTATCCTTAAACAATCAACAATTATGCCTACACTTGCACACCTGAAGGTAACGGATAGGTGCACAGGGAGAAAAATAAATTAATTCAAATTTACAACTAAAAGAAGAAAAATAAATCCTGCACACTATCCTCACTTGCAAATATATAATAAAAATTAAATTGAATCATATACAACGAAACGAACGAAACAGAAATATCAGAAATTACAATTCAGAGATTCCCATATTTGTCATGCTTAATGTGTGTGTGTGTGTGTGTGTGCGTGTAAAAAATAAATAAATGCAACTTTAAAGAGTAGCATTTTCTAGGCCTGACTCATTAATAAAACCACCACTGTGCTCCACAGAAACTAGACATTTTTGATTCTAATTGTTTTCCTAATTAATGTTGTTCAGTTGCTTTGACACAATCTGTTTTTTTTAAAGTGCTATATAAATAAAGGTGACTTTACTTGACGACTTAATAGTCGCATGGTGATCTAATATAGTAATATGTCTTTTCTCTAGTACGGTGTTTCGAAGTCTCTCTGTCAATGCAATTTTATCACAATGCACTGTTAAAGTGTGCAACTGCATGAATACCACATTAGTTCCTTTCACACATTGACTAATGTTTTCAGAAACAGACTTAATGTCACTAAATACATATAAGACGATGAATTGATGATGAAGAGATGATGCACAGTGCTTAGATTGCGGTTAACCTTTTGTTTCCGAAAGTAACAGAATAAACAAGCAGCCTTAAGCTTGCTTGGGGTCTCTGTGGGTAAAAGTTTCCATACGCTGTCCTATTGCAGTTAAACACAAGTGTCAAATTGAAGTGCAAACTATATATCTGGCTATATTTAGAGGTTCTCCTCCAGCTTTACCAAGCAACCGTTTAGAAATAGTGGATATTCAAGAACCTTTTTTAATATAATGAATCACCATGCATGACGTGGTTTTCTTTTCTTTCTTTTTTTTCTTTTTTTGCATGTGGCAGAATGTGCCTCATGCAAATAGGAAATGTATTTTCACACATTAACAGCAGGCGTGAGTTTAAAAGTCACTCCTTATTTCATATTTCTCAAAGCAAAATTATTGCTAAAGCCCATTTGTAATATCAAATGTTAATATTTATTCAATCCCATAATGCACCGCATTAACAAATGTACAGCTGATGTACACTTAGTTGCTCGAGAATATTCGAGTGACTGTGATTGTGATTGAATTCCTTTTTCACAGATGGGTCAACCATTCATCCATTATTCAAATGGCTTGTCCAATGTGGGCAGAGCATTATATCATACAGATCAAAGCACTGGATGACAGATGCTCTGTAGTGGCTTGACAGAAGGGAGGTGTTTTAAGCTTATGTTTCTCCAATGACTGCACATAGGGGGCACCAGTTCATAAGTTGACATGTTTTAGTAGAGTGAAAGTGAAGTGACATTCAGCCAAGTATGGTGACCCATACTCAGAATTTGTGCTCTGCATTTAACCCATCAAGAGTGCACACACACAGAGCAGTGAACACACACACACAGCAGTGGGCTCCCGGGGAGCAGTTGGGGGTTCGGTGCCTTGCTCAAGGGCACCTAAGTCGTGGTATTGAAGGTGGAGAGAGAACTGTACATGCAATTAAAAGTTTAAAAGTTGAAATACAACTGAAAATGAGAGTTCACAAGAATTAGAAATTGCCAGTTGATATTAGGAGACACCAGAACCAGATTCACATGAGCACAAGAACAAAAGATAAGCCTCATCACATGCTATACGTCTTGGGTCAGAAGGCCTGAAAATTGACAACAGCCAATCACACGTCATCTAAATTAGAAAGACAAGTCTTGACTCCCCTAAACCCAAACGTTTCACACACACACACACACACACACACACACACACACACACACACACACACACACACACGCACACACACACACACACACACAAACCTTACAAACACTCCATAAGATGTTGCCAAATGCACAAAGGACCTCAAGAGGACCTGATGATACTGTTTGTACTCTTTCCCTCTCAGGTTTCATCATATCTGCTGCTGTATTAAAAAAAAAAAAAGTCCTGGAGACCTTCACTGCAGGCAAAACTATAACTTTAGAGTGCTTGATATTGTCAGGGACCAGGCAGATCCTGTCCCAGCCAATCCACAACGCTCACACTCCTCAGAGTACTAATCACCCACACCTGCCACCATCGTGGCACTATAAAACACTCACCCATGCACCAGTTCACCGTCCAGCCTCCAACAGGAATCAACCTCACGATCTTTTCTCCAGCTCACCTCGACTTCGGAAGATCGCCAGAATAACGTATACTTACCTTTTGAGAAGCTAACCAGTGTGTCTTTGTTCTCCCGTCTCCAGAACTCCTGTGACAATATCTGTGATCTGAAATTCCCTACGAGCCCCGATATCCCCTTAGTTCTCGTGCGATTCTCTGAGCATTGACCTTCCTCTCCAAGGCAAAAGAGACAAGTGTTTTGACAAGTATTATGACAGTTTCTCACTGACAAATGTGTAGGAAGTCATTGTCTACTGGGTCAGACATATATCAGGAGATACACATCCAGGAATCGTTTATAAGCTTGGAAACATAAATGATCAATAAGAGAATAGCTGTGAGAGATTAATTTACAGTCCCATATCTAAAATCTCCCCAAGAAGAACCTCGGTTTAACCAATGCTGGGATTTACTACTGTGCTGTGGCCATGTGTGGGTAGATACTGTTTGGGAATGAAAGTAGGCTTGAAATCGGGGGTGAGAAAAATACATACAGTATGATAGATCAAATCATTTTTCAAAAGAAATGTTAATTGCAGTTTTAAATATTTAGTTGTTTTTTTTTTAAATACCAGTTTCTGAGACCACCTGGACTGACATAAAGGTCCCAGTGGTAGCAACAAATATCTTGTGGTTGATGATCATCACTATCTTTCTGTGTAAGAAAGTATAAAAACAGCAATAAACATTTTCTTGCCTAATGGTTAGAGAGTTTGACTCCTAATCCTAAAGTTGTTGGTTTGAGTCTCGGGCTGGCAATACCATGACTGAGATGCCCTTGAGCAAGACACCGAACTCCAACTGCTCCCAGGGAGCTGCAGCATAAATGGCTCCCCACTGCTGTGTGTGTGTTCACTGCTGTGTGTGTGTTCACTACTGTGTGTGTGCACTTTGGATGGGTTAAATGCAGAGCATGAATTCTGAGTATGGTTCACCATACTTGGCTATATGTCATGTCACTTTCTGAGAAAGGTTTTAGATTTTGTAGTATGGCCAGGTAGACTGTAGCTAAACTGATCAATTCCACAGTAACCTGAATTAATGCATGCAATAAATATGTACTTTACTTTTTATATTTTTTAACCTCTTTTTCTTGTTGATCCTTTTTTGTGCCTTGTTTTGGAGATTTTGTGTTACAAATAACTAACAAAACATAGGCTAAGTAAGAAAGGCCTGTTGCAGTCTTCTCAGTTTAGATGACTAAATCATCATACTGTGCATTCCATGCATTATACTTAACATGTGAGTATGAATTTAAGATTTTTTTTAATTCTTTGGTAAATGAAGTAATTTCTGACACAATTCATAAAAACAATCAGCAGCGTACCTCGGTTGTTATCATTTAATTTTCCATTTTTAATGTTTAGGTATGCTGTTTGGCATTATTTGCATGTCAGCAGTAAGAGTTTGACCTGGACACTCCACAGCTCTTCAGTGCTTCACACCAGACGATGGGCACTTTAAAGAGCTCTGGCTAAAATTTCAAAACAGTTCTGCTAAAGTCTTTGTGGCTTTGAATGAATCAGACAAAACTGGCATTATGATTGGAGAACAATTTCAGGATCTTTCAAAGTTTAGATTAACTTTGAACCAGCTCAGCTTTAATCTCTCAGTACTGAACACTGAGCAAACAGACATCGCTGAGCACTACGGTTGGACGATTATAGTTTTTTGTTTGTTTCTTGCAAATGAAACCAGACTGATGTTTGAAGTGTTTTTCAGATTGACCATTCACTGGTCCGATGACAGAATCCAATGGCATGAGAGAAGGTATTCTGCACTGTAGGTCTTTTTCTCTGCACTTTTTAAAAAGTGGCTCCAATTCAACAATGGGCAAACGACATATGTAGGTACAGATCAGTGATATTTATTATATGTCTTGCAATATGTAAATTCAAATTATTATAAAATAAAAAAAAATAAAAACATATTTTGGCCAAAATCATGTTAATCTTGCGCTTACCAACTAAAAAAGAGAACTTCTGCTTCATGGCCAGGATATTTTATAGTTGGGACCACTCCATCTTTCAAAATCGAACTGGGCATAGTTTATAAAACATTCATCACCAAAATGATGAGAACAAACAAACACCCAATACGAAACTCAGTTGCTGTCTGGGGAAACAAACTGCATCCACTGTTCACGTAAAGCTGGGTTCTTTCGGAAGCTCAACAAGATTGTCTATCTCTCACAACCAAAAACACACATCTTTAGAGACATTCTTCTCGAGCACGCTCTGTGCAGCGCTGCTTAATGAAGCACGTTGATGAGCTTGCTCTTGCTCTTGCTTGCGCTCTGTTTGCTGTGTGCTCTTCCAGAAGTAATTCAGTTTAAAAAAACTTTCCAAAACTTATTCAAACCTGGAAGTTTTTTGGAACTCTGGCCATGTTTAGCATGAAAATCCAACTCTTTAACAGTGTAAATAACTCCTAATGCATTAAATAGCTTTAGACCGCCCATTTTTAACAATCAGCCACACATCTGTTAGCTATCAACAGTGTGTCTGTTATGGTAAATGTTGGTCTTTTAGTGGTGCAAATATTCTGCACATATTTTAGAAGCATTATAGCATTTGTTATTTAAAGACTTCGGTGTCATCACTCCCTGATCTAGGTCCACCCACCATCCAGCCAAATGTTTTTCTAGACGAAAGAAGGGTGCTGGCTATGATTTTGCAAACCATTAGAGGGCTGTAGTGAGGGACGGTAATTACTAAAATGTGCTAATTATATATTTTAACTTGAAACTGCATATGGGAAGTATTTAATACAGAATAAAAAAATAAATAAACATGTACTTCATACTTAATTTGACTTGCAAAGTGCATTAACAAGCCTATGTGGAGGCTTTCGATAGTTCCAGTGCCCCTCACTATGTGTCACATCAAATATATAGTCCAGCAGATGTGAAACCTATTTTAGAAAATACACCGTAGGTTTATCTAAACAAATATGTAAAAATCTAATTTAGATTAAAAATAAATAAATAAATACAGTAATGAACTGAAAATACAACAGATGGCCACGCACATATTGTAGATGTCTACATAAACCTACCCTCCAAAAATAAAAACTCCTAGTGCCCTTCCAAATATACAACAACAGCCTACTACACATCACATTTAATAAGTATCTCAATTTCACTTGTCCATTTATAAACACTGTACATGAGTACAAACACACAAATCGTGCAGGTCCTGTATATCACTTATGGGTCTGACGATGACTGGCCTTTTCAATGAAAGATCTACCATAGTTTGACTGTGCCAAAAGCCCCTCCTCCTTATATAAAAAACATCTATATCGCCCACTTAATTTCCTCTTAAGCTCTGTTTCGACTCAGAAGTGCAGTAATGTTACATATTTTAGCTGCAGCTTTATTGCTCTTTGAGACAGGTATGAATTATTTTACACTGTGAACTACAATATTATTATAAAAAAATACTTTATAAATTAAAAATAAAGTGTTACTGAAATGGGGAGAGCCTTATTTAGATGTAATTATATTTTGTATTGGTGTCCTATTGTTTTGATTTTCTTGTTTAATGATTTTCAGGTCTTCTCAGAGTTATGTTTTCAACAGCAAGTATACAGACTCATTCAGGACAGAGAGTCACTATGTGGTGTTCACACAATATCCATGTTTCTGGATATCTGTACTGGTTCAAACAATCAGATGGTGCTGTACCCGTTACTATTGTGCGCATGTTATACACCGAAAGTCTTCGGAAGGTTGAGCCAACATATTTCAATAATTTCACAAAAGATCACTTGGTCATGGATCTGTTCAACAAAGTCACCACCCTAACAATCACGCAAGTGAAAATGTCTGATTCTGGATTCTACTTTTGTGGAGCTACAGGTTATGATATGAAATTCGGCAATGGAACCAGACTTGAAGTAAAAGGTAATGTTTTTGAAAATCTCTCTCACTATACACTAGTTTTTATTTACTGTTTATAATCTTTATTTCTCACTTTGTCATTAATAGCAAATGTTGAAGAACACCACAATTTAAATACAATTGTAAATCCCACAATGATAAATGACTTGCCAGCTGTTTTCATAACAGAGAAAAATTACACAGGAACCTCAAAAAAGGGTATGTTATTTTACTTTCAGTAATAAAGTTAAAACTGCAGGTTTTTAATATATGAATGTTCTTGTTTAATCTCTAATCAAATTATGGATAAAATGTGATCTTTGTAGCATCACTTAAAATGCATCATTACATTTATATCCACTCCTTTACAGATCATGAGCAATCAGCCGTGTCTGAGGAGTGTTCTAGAGACATCTATTTCAAACTGACCCTTCTATTTGGTGGAATCATTTCTTTTACATGCATCGTTTCCCTTATTTTGGGGATTATCAGGGAACACAGAAGACAGAAGCATAAAAAAGGTGAACACTTTTCACATGGTTAAAAAGATCAAGTTAAATCACAAATGTGGAATGAACATTATCAAAAAAGTGGCTTTGAACATAATTTTTAAAATTTTGCATTATCTTTGGGGCAACTGCTTTTCTTTTTCTCTGTTTTGTGTCAGTCGCTGAATGTCAAGCACAACAGCAGGATGACAAGGTAAATTACACAGACTTATCTTTTCTTAAATATGGAAACGGCATCAAAGCCTCCAGAATAAAAATAAAATGTCGTTATATGAACACCTGGTTTCGAATCTTGACATATACATGTTTGTAATTCTTTGCAGGAAAATGATTCAGTATATACTGCTGTGTATTTCTCAAACCAAAGACCCAAAAGAGCAGGACGACATACAGAGGACCCAATTGCTGTGTACAATGATACTACTTGAAAAATAAAACAAACTCAGACATATTATTAATTTTTTAAACATTAATTATTTTTAACAGCAAAATAGTAAACCTGTTTAAAGAAATGTAATTATTGAGGCGATCAGAGATCTGTCTTTTCTTTGCATTGTTGTACATAATGGTGAAGTTTATTAAAATTGGATTGCAGTTTACTTCGACTCCTGATATTAATTTAATCTGACTCTAGATTACAAAAACCTTGAATTTATATTGCAAAAAATTTTTTATTGAATCTTGTAACAATAAAAACTCCACAATCATCGGGAAGGAAGTGGGAACAGGTGGACAATCAAAATGAAAGCTTTAATAATCAAAATAAACATAAAACAGTGCGACAGCCCCTCACGGTCGACTGCCACACACAAATAAAATCTCCACCAAACAAGCAAACAAACAGTTCTGTACCTATTGCCATTGTATACATGATGATAACCTACAAAGCTTAAGGAAATACATGCTAATTATTGAAATGATTTTCAACAAGATCATATTCTGATGACTCTGGATATCAAAAACACCTCCCTGATCATTTTGAATGTGGATGTTTCTGATTCTGGTCTGTACTTCTGTGGTTGGGACAACTGGGTGATGACATTTGGTAATGGAACAAATCTGGACATCAAAGGTAGTCTGTCCTTATCAGTACTACTATTTTAGATGAATTTTTTGCTTCATGTCTAGCAGCAAAATATTAAAAAATACATAATACAAATACATGTGGATAAGTTTTAATATGCTAAATGACTCTTGACTTTTATTGTGCAGAGAGGAGTGTTACACCACTGCAAAATGAAACAGAAATAACAAATAAAGGTGTTTATTATCTGACTTTCTTTAACATTCATTTGCATTAATGCATTTTTCTAATCTGTGGTTGGTTAAAGACAAGTAAAATGTGATTTAATTTGAACAGATCTCAAGAGGAGCCTGATTTCTACAAGAGCCTGTTCTGAAAACATCTTTTATAAATTGACCTTTATCATTCCGCTCATCACGCTCATTATTAAGATACAGGAGAGAAACACGCAGGAAAAAGGTAACATTCTATTTAATTCAAAAGATTTACTTTGGCAAATGACTTTAATAATTGTAATAAATAAATAAAAAGAAAAGCTTTTTGCCTCTCTTTCTGGTGCCGCAGATGCTGAGCGTCATGTAACACAACATCATGAGGTAAACTTTTCATTAAAATAAAAATGTACAAACCCCAAATATGGAAAACTTTCATTTAAATCAATTACCAAATAAAAAAAAAAACTTTTTTAGATGTCATCTAAGGTCTGCAACATGTAAAGGAAGAGTATGTAAAATGGCAAAAATACTGAAATTAAAGACTAGGCTGACTGGTGTGCAAATAGATTTGAATACACTAATCTCTGCTGTTTAAAGTTATAATGAGAACAGATTTTATAAACTATAAAAAATAACTTTTCTATTAATTATTCTATTTCTATTCTATTTTTCAATATTACGATAATATACATAACATTCTTAAGTGAAATATAATGTGTTTTGAGATTGTTTTGCATATGGTCTATGGGCTTGCTTCTCTTTTCTGTTTAGCTCACCATGTCTTTAAAAAGGGCTGCTTGGTTGAAATTGTTTTGTGAAAATACAACTGTAGAGCAAAATATAGCTCTGTCTTAGGAAAATAAAATATGGTTATTTATTAAAAGTAAAAATAAAGCTTGGGTATAAAGTATGTTGCATGCTGTATGTGTGGGGTACAAACCAGCAAGAGCATCAGCCAGAAAAAAAAAAATATTCCACATGCCCAGACTATTTCTCAGCTGTCCCCAACATCAGAATTAGCAATGAATTGTAAATTCTAACATCAGAGAATGTATTTGGATGCTGATAAGTCGATATGCATTTGTATACAGCCCTTGTTTTTTTTAATGGTTTTCTTCTGTATATACTTAAATTAAATTTAGGGTGCTTCCACACTAGCACTTATGGTGTGCACCCAGGTCGATTGACATCAGAGTTCAGTATGTTTGAATGATGTCAATGCTGTCTTCCGAACTCGGGTGCACCAAGGGGTGGTCTGGGGTATGGCTCAAATTAATTACAGTACAGTTTGCTGCTCATATTAACACAACATACCAAATCACAGAAGTTAACTGCTAATAATGACGTATTATTTGACAAATCTAACTCTGGTTCGGACCAGACTATCAAAACAAGCCTGAAAGCAGCCTAAATGTCATTACAGTCATTTTTCAATCTGTGGCAGGAGCCTCATTCATCAGTGTACAGTTCTCAAAACACCAGAAAAAAAACAATCCAGCAGCCAGAAATACAGAGGAAACATATGTTGTGTATTCTGCTACTAGATAGTCCAACAATGGCACGAGGTCAAATATTGTAGCCTACTGTAATGTTTAAAAGCCATATGTTCATAAAGACTCTAATATTGAATCACGGTGCAATAGAATTTGTGACGATCAAATGTATTTGAAAGTTTTAAGAAGTTTAATTTAGATCTGTGTATATTTCCTGTCATGAAGACAAAAGCAGGCCCTTTCCCAAGAGAAGGGGGTTGTGAATGATATCATTTCCTATACAGGCCCTGACAGGAAGAAGCTGTTCAGTGTAGAATGAGACGTGCTGAAGGAAACTTCAGCGGTCCAGATTACAAAGCTGAAAATATACACAATGAAACATAGTTGTGCAAATTATTACAATTTTTTTAAACGGTACACACATTTGACAATAATTTAGTACTGAGCAGAAGCCTGATCATTATGAATATTGATATTACTCAAGAGAATTTAAAGAAAATGTTAATAAAACAATGTTTAAAATTGATAAAATGTGTGTGAACTATGTTTCAAAAATCATCTAAGGGCTTACTTAAATGTGTGTGTGCCAGTGTGTGACCTGTTAGTTTGACTGTTTTACACCCACAGTCTGCCCCCAGCTCATCACTCACAGTCCTCACTGCAGCTCAACCACACAAACACCACACTACATGCATTTCACACTACTTTCCATAACCACAGACAAAATACCCCTTGTTTTTAAGTGAGGTGACAAGTCACAGATGACAATAACTTGAATAACAATATTAATAATAATAAAACAAAATACATGTTAAATATGTATCCTTAAACAATCAACAATTATGCCTACACTTGCACACCTGAAGGTAACCAGTAGGTGCACAGGGAGAAAAATTAATTAATTAATAAACTCCTGCACACTATCCTCACTTGCAAATATATATAAAATAAATTTAATCACATACAGTGAAAAAAAAAAAAAAATGTCAGCAATTACAATACCCAAAGTCCCATATTGTTCATGCTTAATGTGTGAGTGTGTGAAAAAATACAATAACATTTTCAAGAGTAGCATTTTCCAGGCCAGGCTCATTAATAAATTCACAACTGTGCCCGACTAAAATTTGACATCTTTGCCTTTAACCGTAATTTTTCATTATTGACACAACTGTTCCTAATTAAAGTTATTCAGTTGCTTTGACACAATCTGTTTTGTTTAAAGTGCTATATAAATAAAGGTGACTTGACTTAATAGTCATATGGTGATCTAATATAGTAATATGTCTTTTCTCTAGTATGGTGTTTCGAAGTCTCTCTGTCAATGCAATTTTATCACAATGCACTGTTAAAGTGTGCAACTGCATGAATACCACATTAGTTCCTTTCACACATTGACTAATGTTTTCAGAAACAGACTTAATGTCACTAAATACATATAAGACGATGAATTGATGATGAAGAGATGATGCACAGCGCTTAGATTGCGGTTAACCTTTTGTTTCCGAAAGTAACATAATAAACTAGCAGCCTTAAGCTTGCTTGGGGTCTCTGTGGGTAAAAGTTTCCATACGCTGTCCTATTGCAGTTAAACACAAGTGTCAAATTGAAGTGCAAACTATATATCTGGCTATATTTAGAGGTTCTCCTCCAGCTTTACCAAGCAACCGTTTAGAAATAGTGGATATTCAAGAACCTTTTTTAATATAATGAATCACCATGCATAACGTGTTTTTCTTTTCTTTGTTTTTTTTTGTTTTGTTTTTTGCATGTGGCAGAATGTGCCTCATGCAAATAGGATATGTATTTTCACACATTAACAGCAGGCGTGAGTTTAAAAATCACTACTTATTTCATATTTCTCAAAGCAAAATTCTTGCTAAAGCTCATTTGTAATTTAAAATGTTAATATTCATTCAATCCCATAATGCACCATGTTAACAAATGTACAGCGGATGTAAACTTAGTTGCTCGATAATATCCATGATACACTGTGATTGAATTCCTTTCTCAAAAGAAGATGGTGCATGCAGATGGGTCAACCATTCAATCATTATTCAAATGGCTTGTCCAATGTGGGCACAGCATAATATCATACAGGTATAAATTTATTTATTGATTTTTAAATAGCTTAATTAATGTTTATGCTATAGTTTTCATGACAAAATTCAATATAAATATTTTCATTACTATGATTCAAACGATTATTAAACAGCAAGCACAAACTTCTGCATGCAAAACAGAAGCATTATAGCATTTCTGATTTAAAGACTTCATGTCGTCACTTCCTAATCCATGCCCACTAACCATCCAGCCAAGTGTTTTTGTAGACAAAAGAAGGGTGCTGGATATGATTTTGCAAACCACTAGAGGGCTGTAGTGAGGGACAGTAATTACTCAAATTTGCTGATTATGTATTTTAACTCTAAACTGCGTATGAGAAGGATTTTATAAAGTGTAAAAAAAAAATAAACATGTACTTCATACTTAGTTGACTTATTTGAAGTGCATTAAAAAGCCTATGTAGAGACTTTCGATATATCCAGTGCAAATCACTATGTATAACATCAAATATATAGTCCAGCAGATGTGAAACCTATTTTAGAAAATACACCATAGGTTTATCTAAAACAAATATGTAAAAATGTAATTTAGATTTAAAAAAAAAAAAAAGATTACAATAATGAGCTGAAAATACAACAGATGGCCAAGCACGTATTGTAGATGTCCACTCTATGTCTACATAAATATTACCCCCCCCCCCCCCCCCAAAAAAAAAAAACGAAAAAAAAAAAAACTCCTTGTGCCCTTCAAAATGTAAAACAGCAGTCTACTACTGAACACATTTAATAAGTACCATCATTATCATAATTAGTACCTATTATAAGAAATATTTTTAAAATTTAAAATGAGGTGTTAGTGAAATGTGGAGACACAGTGGAGAAATTTAATGATATTGTTTTTGGTGTCCTATTGTTTTAGTTTTTGTTTAATGGGTTTCAGGTCTTCTCAGAGTTATGTTTTTATCAGCAAGTACACAGACCTATCCCAGGACAGACAGTCATTATGTGGTGTCCACACAATATCAATGTTTCTGGATATCTGGGTGGTGTTGGTGCAGTGGATAAGACACATGCCTTTGGTGTGAGAAACCTGGGTTTAAATCCACTGTGAGACACCAATGTGTCCCTGAGCAAGACACTTAACCCCTAGTTGCTCCAGAGGTGTGCAACCTCTGACATATATAGCAATTGTAAGTCACTTTGGATAGAAGCATCAGCTAAATTAATAAATGTAAATGTAAATCTGTACTGGTTCAAACAATCAGACAGTGCTTTACCCATTACTATTGTGCACATGTTATACACCGAAAGTCTCCAGAAGACTGAGCCAAATTATTTCAAAAATTTTACAAAAGATCACCTGGTCATGGAGCAGTTCAGCAAAAAAAAAAAAAAAAAACTTCAACTTTTGTGGAGCTACAGATTATGATATGAAATTGATCTCTAAACAAATAATGGAGAAAAATAAATATATAAAATGTGATAGCATAAAAGGTTTCATAAAATTTATATCCACTCCTTTACAGATGATGAGAAATCACCCGTGTCTGAGGAGTGTTCTAGAGACATCTATTTCAAACTGACCCTTCTATTTGGTGGAATCATTTCTTTTACATGCATCATTTCCCTTATTTTGGGGATTATCAGGGAACACTATTAAAGAAATTATTAAAGACCACAAAAATCACAAGATCAAAGATCACAAAGTCCTTGAATTTATATTCCAAATAAACATCTTTGTTTTATATTGAATCTCAATTCGGATGCAGCTTAACACTGGCCTTTATAAAATTATTTCATGGTCCCAAATATAACAGTTTTGATCAGTCACAGACTGAAGTGTTAAATAATAGCATTTAAAGTTTTCTTTGATCATAACCAATAGTAGATCTGCTTAGTGCTTGGGCCTTCAGAAAATTAAAATCAGGGTAAAATCAAGTTTAATAATTTGTGGGCCAGGTAAAATGTCTATCAAAAATAGAATTCAGAAGTCAACAATAAAAGACATGTTCAAAGATACAATAAAGTCAAACATGCATTTAAGTTTTTTGTAAACCTGCTTTGGATCAATTTATTTTATAAAGTACTATGGAGAAATGATGGGGTGCTAAAGCAGTAAAAAATCATCACATCCTTATTAATATCTGATCAACAATTATACTTCTTATTTTGAACTGGAAATAGTAGCCATGGACTCGTCTGCTTATTGACAGGTTTGTCATACTCTGATGTAAGTGTAAGCCACACCCCCTCACAATTTCCTCTTTGTTTCTAGTCTGATTCAGTGCAGCAATGGTTGGTTTAATAATTTCAGTGCTGATGATCTGTGGCATGGGTAAGCATTATTTCACTATAATTACTCCAATTATACAAGATTAATGAATAATTAATTAAAAAATCTAGTAAATATTAGGTGTGCGACAGTTCTATATGCTTTACTATTTGGGGGAGCATTTTATTGTATGTTATCAGAGTCAAAATCTAAATATTAAAACATTTTTATTCCTCTGTTGGTTTTAGGCTCTTTTACAGCTGTTAAATCATCTCAGATAGTCAATTTGTCAGCTCAACCAGGAGAGAACGTCACTATTTGGTGTCAGCACACCTCAGGAACGGGAAAGAACATGCACTGGTTCAAGCAAACAAACAGTTCTGTACCTATTGCCATTGTATACATGTTTATAACCTACCAGCTTAAGGAAATACACAAAGTTTATTTCAATGATTTTCAACAAGATCATATTCTGATGACTCTTAACATCAAAAACACCTCCCTGATCATTTTGAATGTGGATTTCTCTGATTCTGGTCTGTACTTCTGTGGTTGGGAGAACTGGGTGATGACATTTGGTGATGGAACAAATCTAGACATCAAAGGTAATCTGCTCTTATCAGTAACACTCTTTTAGAGGAATTTTTAGAATTTCTAGCAACAAAATATATATAAAAAAATATGATACAAAATACATGTGGATAAGTTTTAATATGCTAAATGACTCTTGACTTTTATTGTGCAGAGAGGAGTGTTACACCACTGCAAAATGAAACAGAAATAACAAATAAAGGTGTTTATTATCTGACTCTCTTTAACACTCATAACATTCAAATAAAATAATGCTTCTGAGGAACTACACAAAAGTTATTTAAATTATTTTCTGAATGTTGGTTTGTTAAAGTGAAATGCGATCTAAATTTAACAGATCTCAAGAGGAGCCCGATTTCTACAAGAGACTGTTCTGAAAACATCTTTTATAACCTGACCTTTATTTTTGGTGGTATTATTGTTATACTCATCATCATTCCGCTCACAACGCTCATTATTAAGATACAAAACAGAAACATGCAGAAAAAAGGTAACAGGGCATCTATTCATTCAGAAGATTTACTTACATCGCTGTATGGATATCATTTGTATAAATAACTTTGCAGTGATATAATTGGAAATAAAAAAAGCTAAACCTATTTTATGTGTGTGTGTCTGTTTCTGTTGCCGCAGGTGCTGATCACCATGAAATACAACTTTATGAGGTAACATATCATTAAAATAAAAATAGCCATTCTCTCAATGTGTAAAAAGTAAATTCGAATCCATAAACAAAAAGTGTTATTTTTTACTTTTACTTAGTAGTCCTCTAAAATCTGCAACATGTATAGTATGTATTGGGAAAAATAAAAAAATATTGTAAAATTGAAATTAAAGACAAGGCTGACCAGTGTACAAAAATATTTTAATATGCAAATCTCTGCTATTCAAACGAGTTTAGATGAGAATAGTTATAAACCATAAATATTTTTTTTCTAATATCAGTTTTTAAATATTACTTTTACATCTAAAACCTTCTTCAAGTATAGTATGTTAAATATAGTAAGATTGTTTTGCATACAGCCTGAGGGGGCTTTATCTGTTTAGCTCTAACCATGTCTTTAAAAAAGACAACAGGGTTGAAATAATTTTTTGAGAATACAACTCTTGAGCAGAACAAAGCTCTGTTGTAGGGAAATTTAATATGGTTAATTAATAGAAGTAAAAACAAGGCACACCAATAATAATAATAATAATAATAATAATATATTATATATAATGAAGTTTCCTTGGGTATACAGTATCTTGCACGTAGGGTACAGCAAGAAAAATTTAATTAAATTGAATAAAATTAAAATAAATAAATCCAAATGTCCTGACTATTTCCCAGCTGTCCCAACACATTAGCAATGAATTTAATATTTTAACACCAGAGAATGTATCTGAATGCTAAGACCAATATATACACAAAATTATTGTTTCTTCATTGTTTCGCTAATCTGGTTTTCTTCTGCTCTACAGTTCTCAAAACACGAATCCAAGAGAACAGCCAGAAATACAGAGGAAACATATGTTGTGTATTCTGCTACTAGATAGTCCAACAATGGCACAAGGTCAAATATTGTAGCCTACTGTAATGTTTAAAAGCCATATGTTCATAAAGACTCTAATATTGAAACACTATTACTAATGCAATACATTTAAAGTGTATGTGAGCTCTGCAATGTTTAGTATTTTCGATGCAATAGAATTTGAGAAGATCAAATGTATTTGAAAGTTCTAAGAAGTTTAATTTAGATCTGTGTATATTTCCTGTCATTAAGATAAAAGCAGGCCCTTTCTCAAGAGGAGGGGGTTGTGAATGATATCATTTCCCTGAAAGGAAGAAGCTGTTCAGTGTAGAATGAGACGTGCTGAAGGGAACTTCAGCAGTCCAGATTACAAAGCTGCAAATATACACACTGAAACACAGATGTACAAATTATTAAAATTATTATTAACAGTACACACATTTGACAACAATTTAGTACTGAGCAGCAGCAGTTTAGCCTGATCATTATGAAAATTGATATAACTTAAGACAATTTAAAGACAATGTTTATAAAACAATGTTTAATTCTGATTAAATGTGTGTAAACTATGTTAAAGGCTTTCTTAAATGTGTGTGTGCCAGTGTGTGCACCTGTTAGTTTGACTGTTTTCCACCAACCAGTCTGCCCCCAGCTCATCACTCACAGTCCTCACTGCAGCTCAACCACACAAACACCACACTACATGCCTTTCACACTACTTTCCATAAAAATAAAATAACCCTTGTTTTTAAGTGAGGTGACAAGTCACAGATGAAAATGTTTAATGCGTTTTATATATATATGTGTGTGTGTGTGTGTGTGTGTGTGTGTGTGTGTGTGTTGCTGTTGTAGGGCTTTTAAATACTACAATGATGCATTGCATGCAATGTTAAAGACAGATTATGATTGCAAACTAAACATGAATTTGGTGTAGTGTCAAAAGGTCAAATTAAAACAGATGTCCTTCAGATTGTTTATATTATTATTATTGTGTATTAATAACCTGCCATGCTGGTTATTTGTTCTGTGCAGCAGCTGTATTATCATAAATGAGTCTTTTTATTCAAAACAACAACTACTAAAAAATGTAGCATTTCCAGGCCAGACTCGTTAATAAAATCAAAATCTATACTCATGTTTAATGCGATCTGTCACTTTTCTGCAGTTCAAAACATTTTACAGGCTCCTGGCAGGATAAACACTGTAAAAATACTGAAAATTAAAAAAAAAAAAAATTGAAATTAATTTAACCCTACAACACAACACGATAAAATATATAATTCAAAACATGGGTAAAACAGCTACGAAAAAAACGATACTGAAAATTCTATAATATGAATACAGTGCATTGGGCAACATTTTTACACACTTTTCTTAGCCTGAGGAAGAGAAAAAATATGTATCTTAAAAAGAACTGTCTACCACTGTACTCAAATGCAACTTGACACCTTTGGTTCTAATTGCCATTATTTATAATGGCATATAATCAGCCTTAAGCGCGCTTAGGTCTCTGTTGGAAAAGCTAATTCTGGTAACACTTTAGAATAGGGAACACTTATCCACTATTTACAATGACTTTTCCCTCAATAAAATTACTATTTGCTGCTTATTAATAGTAAGGGAAGGTAAGGCATTAATATGTGCTTAATTAGTTCTAATAAATGGCTAATATTCTACTAATATGCTTACTAATAAGCAACTAGTTAAAAGACCCTAAAATAAAGTGTTACCGTGTTTCCATACATAATCTTATTGCAGTGAAACCCAAGCATCAAAGTGAAGTGCACACAGCTGTGATATGGAAACCCTCCATAAACAGTGATTATTCAAGTGATTTTTTTATATTTTTTATTTATTTATTCATTCATTTATTTATTGCAGTGGTTCAAAATGTGCTACATGCAAATAGGATATGGTACTTTAACATGCCAACACATCATTTAATTAGATGTTCTTTACCTGAAGGTGCAAGTTAAAAGAAGTTTAACTATTTGTGGGCCAGTTAAAATGTATCATGTCGATAATAGAATTCCGAAATATTTAATATTTCTTAAAGCAACATTCTTGTTAAAGCCCATTTGTAATATCAAATGTTAATAACTATTTGCTTTCAACTAATGCTTCTTTTAAAACCAAAATCACATGACCTACAGCAGGGATGTCCAATCCTGCTTCTCGAGGGCAAGTACAGTATCCTACAGACATTAGATCTGACCAGCTTTAAACTTGCCTGAAAGTTTGTAGTTGCTGGATCCAAAAGCAGAAAGTTGTTGCCTTCGGAGAATGCATTCCAAGGTATGAAGGCATCAATGCATGCCCAAATCCAATGTTAGCTTCACTCCCTGTATCCTGAGATGCCTTCATTTGATTTTTGAAGGCAGCACAGATGTATCCTTTGCTGCCTTTGATATCGCACAATTCTGTGAGTTCCATTCTGTGACCGTCGAGCTAAAAAAAAAAATAATAAACATGGCTCTGGTTGGTGACACAGTTGTGGTTTGTGGTCATTTGAATTTAACAAGTCAGCAACAAGTCTACAGCCTAAGCTTTCGAACACAGCCTGTGAGTCTGAAGACCTTGGCTGTGCCTGAAATTGCTCTTATACCCTTAAATTGGCCACTTATTGAGGGAAAGGCATTTGTAGTGGTGTCCGAAACCAGAGTGGACATTGTCGAGTGCACTCATGCAATCCCATAATGCACAGCAACTATTGTAGTAGTGTACAACTGATGTAGCAAGATGATGTGACACTAAAGACTGAGGTAATGATTGTTGGAAATTCAGCTTTGCATCACAGGAGTACATTTTATATATGAAGTTATTTTTAAATGTAATCATATTCTACAATATTATTGTTTGTTTATTAAATAAATGCATCCTTGGGGAGCATTTAGAAAATTCAGCTTTTAAAATATTTAGTAGTAGCTTATCACTGGTGACTTTCAGTTTATGTGCATATGGCAGAAATTTTCAGAAAAATTAATATAAGATGTAGTCAACCAGACAATGAACACTATTAACAGCAATTATGTTATTCCAGGTTAGCATTATCTGAGGTCCTCTGAGGGGTTGGCATCATCTCTTCTCGGGTGTTCTGGAAAGATTTAAAAGAATGTGCAAATTATAAATTATACATTCTATCATCTGTTATGTGTAGAATTTACATGCAATATCCGCTATCATGTGCCGAAATAGTCTCCTCTGAAGCGAGCATCACTATGCCCTTCTCCGTTCGAACGGCAGAGCCCCTGGAGTATGTGTTTTTAGAAGGGCGCAGGGCATTACTGTCCAGTATAAACGTTTGGAACTCCATTGGCGAAGGAAAGGCATGTGTTGGTGCTTTTGTAAACTAGTTCACAAAAAAAAAAGTATGCATCTGAACTGGAGTGTAAAAGAGACTTTAATGGGAAGCAAATCAGTTTTATATTACATGATACATCCTTATTGTGTTATTCCTATGTATGTCTGTCTGCACTATGTTTGTACTTTCTTCTACACCGGAAGATCCTGTCATCAAGTCAAATTCCTTGTGTGTGTAAACATACTTGGTAATAAAGCTCTACTGATTCTGACTATACACCTCCCCTTTAGGAAAAGGCTGGACAGCCACAAAGAAGGGTTTTAATTTTTTAACATGATATGTGTCAATGCCATCAGGATTATTTTTTACCTTGTAATTAACCATGTTAACCTGTGAAATCAACTTCAGCATGACCTTGCCATAAACTTCTGTATACACCAATGTCATGGCTATCGGGCAATTTCATCGTGATGTTGCTTGCATTCCTTGCCTCCAAACTCTCTCTTCATTTCCCCATCACTGGTCTAATAAATGAGGGAAACAGTGAGCTATAACTCAAACATCCTAGGTGTTTCTTAATGTCAAGGAAGGATCCTCGGAAGCCAGTATTTTGAGGATGCTACGTCATCGACATCCGTTGAAGGACTGTTCCAATGTCGAGGATCCTCGGAATTTCAACCAAGGACTGAGTCCTTCGTTCGAAGAATATCCCATAAACAGGAAAGGATGCATATGTGTATCCTTCGCGCTCTCAAATCACCCACAATCCTATGCGCGCAGCTTTGCTATCTAACGTTAGTTCAAAAATTCAAAAGTGTTGAACGTTAACGTAGTCGGAGCATTAACGGTTTTTATTTACGTTACCAAACATTTGTTATAACTGTAGTAAATATAAGTAAGGTTTGACGTTTAAATGCCAGTATAAATTACTACCGTATTGATATTGTAAATTATACAAATACAAATGGTTAACTGAACCGGACCTGTCATTTAACAATTGGTTGCGTCAACGGCATTTCTTTTATAAATAACTAGTTAAGTTGTCCAAGTAGCGTTATTCAAACGGACCTTTTCACTGACGTAATGACGCAATTACGTGCACTTGCTAGCCTATTCCAATTACGTGTTCTCCGTATGCTAAAGAGGAGTCTCACCTAGCCTCTGAAGGAAGTGACTTGGAAGGATCAGTCCTACCAAGGAAGCATCCTTGACATTGAGAAACGCCTCCTGATTTTTTTATACCAACCCCCTCAACTTCACTTGCGCTCTGCTTATATTGGAGTCCTCAACCTCATACCGAGAACATTGCCCCCTAGTGTTAAAGAGAAGAACTACAGTAACAGTAAATTCAACATTGAACTGTAACACTAATACATAAAACTGTAGAGCTCTGTCACCACAAGATGGCTAATATAGTTAGAATTAAGGGCTAAACTGAAAAAAAATAAAAATAATAATTAGGCCTACAAACTGAACTATCTTTCTGGAATATGTAGATATTGTTTAAGTACACTGAAAAAAAATATATTAAAAAGGAACAGCAAGTAACAATGAATTAAATGTGAAATATTTAATTAGAATGACTGAAATAGTATTTCTTTGTGAAACATACTCCAATAATATTTGTTCTATTTACAACTTTGAAAAGTCTTCTTTCTTTTCTTTCAGTGTACTTATTTGACAAACTCTCAAAGATACTTCTGTTCACATTTCTTCTTGATATGGAACTTTATATGGAACTTACTCAGATATGGATAATCTTTTTCTTTTGATCTTTCTTTAAAACTGCAACAATTTTGTCTGTCTCACATCACCCAGTGTGAAGCATTTGTACGTTTGTACTGCATGTGTGCACATGAACGAATTATTACTCAAAACACCTCAGGCATATAAGAACACAACTGGAGTTGAAAACATTAACATTTATTTATTGATTAAGTGGTTATACATTTCATGATAAATATGGTCTTTTATTGTATTATTGGCAAAGATACTATGATTCAAATTGCATTTCTATACATAAATACAAAATCTGAGGTAGGGCCTCAAGGATTAATGACATTTAAAATAAATTATGCCTTTTACATATATGTTTATTTTCCTCTTTTTATACATTTTGCTTTTTTTTCTGGCACAGGATTTAAAATCTAGATATTTTTCATATTTATACTCTACAGTTCAACTCAAATGATGCCATGATCCGTTGGAGGTACATATCTGTATCCATAGGCAGATTTCCCTCATGTAAAACACACAGAAATATATGACATTACCCAAGTAATAAGAAATTTTACCTATGCTCCGATAGGTCCACAGTAAAGTGCCAAATGACACGACATACATTACAACATAGACTGACCACATAATGACTGATTGGAAGCTACTCGGTATCATTATTCTGAAATACACATAATAGTTTATTACCAGAGGACATCTATAAGGCCAAAGGTTACCTGAAGATGTCATATAACATATTGACGAACATCAATAATGACCACTAAATGAAGGATGAGTGGCAGTATCTCAGTCTCCTAAATACATAGAATAATATATTTCATTTCTTCATATAGGCTATATGTATACATATATGTCTTTTCTTTTAGAATATATATTCTTTTTTAAACTTTTTTTTTCAGAACCCTTTAAGAAGTTCTCCTTCTTTGGTTGCCTACTGCCCAGTGTCACCCTGTAGGTAGGAAGAGGTGGTAAACTCAGCTGCAGCTGCTAAGTGAGGGACACATTTGGGAAAAAGGAGTGTAAAGGGGAAGCATACATGGACAAATAATCCACATCAACACAAACAGCACATGCAAGACTGTTACCTATTATTTTTTCCCCACAGAATTTTTGTTAAGTGAATGGCTTGTAACAATAGCTCTGGGACAGATGACAGCAACACAAGGACTAACAGAAACTCCATCCAGAACCTCAAATTTTAGAACGATCACAGCAGCCGTCTACTATTCATGTGCTTTGTATACTGTTTGTTGTGCTACGTAACCCAGAGCTTCTATTTAAGTACAAATCAGCTCTTGTGCATACAGAAGAAACAATTGCAATGTACAGGAACCAAGCTCTGTGAAAACCTAAAACTGACTGCCAGGCTGCATTTGACCACTTCTGGATGGTTGGATAAGTATAACTCTAAACATTAAGTGCTGCATATTATTTCACGCATTCACACATACACACATATACTACATAGATTAAACATGTATCAGAAAAAGCATCTCTTTTGTGACATTAATATACTGAGAAATATCTTTTTTTTCTTTTTCCGTTTTATAAATGCTTTATATTTAAGGTGGTTAGTGTAGTATCTGCATATTACATGGCTTTTGAAACACATAACTCCCAGGCAAAGTCTCAGTGTTATTACTTGCATTGCGTGGGCAGTGTGGCTCTTTTCAAATAATACTAACTAAACCATTTCCATAGTATTAGTCATTTAAGTATTCATGTTGAACTACTATATATATATATATATATATATATATATATATATATATATATATATATATATTTTTTTTTTTTTTTTATTATTATTATTATTATGGCCTTTTTTTCTTTATGGTGGTGAACACCCACTTATTTTATGTGATATTTAATCAAAGTGCTTTATGTAGGGCTTTGACGGATCAGCACAATTAACCAGATAAAAATAACTGCCTAAAGCAATGCTACAAAAGCATATAATCTGTAACCATATTTACAGTCCATTAGAAATGGAACACTAATTATAAGATATATATGGATTCAAGGTGTCCTTATGGCATAATATTCTGAAAGTGTGCATTTTAACAAATCTTATAAAGAATTGGTTAAATGTAGGGCTGCACGATAATGGTTTCTTTGCTCAAAATATATATTTTTCGTTTTACCAGAAAATGGCACTTTCACATAAACACAAATCAAGAGAAAGTCAACTCACACAGTTTGCTTGAAACAAACAGCACAAACGGCTGCTTGAAGGAAACCAGACTGGTTGTGTTGCACTTTTTTTTAGCAGATTATCTCAGTTAAGATCTCTAAACTCCAACCTAAATGTTCGCAGGTGTTTTCAGCTCATCTGTACTTTTTCTTTAATGTAGAGAGAGCATGTACACATAATTGGAAAGACTAAGTAAACCATGTATTGATTTATGAAAAAATTATCTGACTGGGGCATTTAAACTCTTAAAGTCTGGCAACAGCAGCCATGAACAGGATCATGTCACCAGTGCAAGATAATGGAAATGCTAAATTTAACAAAGGATAATAACCAGCAGGGAAAATATCACAGGCGATAATGCTTAATAAAATTTGAGAGAAGCAGAAATCGCAACCACAATTAAAATACGCTTCAGCGTGCAGCCCTAGTTATATGCGAATCACATCAAGTTTCCACAAGCATCAAACATCTAATGAGGTTGATGGAACCAAGTAATACCTGAGACCCTGTTTCATGAAGATGAAGAGACAAACAGGTGCAAAACATAAAAAAAAGGAGTGTGGTCCCCCAAGCACAGGATTTCAAACTGAAAAACATTTGTTTTGTTTTCTTCTACTCTACATATCCTCGGCAAGCAGTGGTTAAAAATACATTTCTAAAATATATACTTCTTATCAGACGACTGGTTTGCCACACATACCACACTCCTTGTTTTTTTCTCTACTTTTCTTTTGTGTACTCCACTATAACTGTGTACTGCATAAGAATAGGATTCACATAGTCTATAAACAGATCACGACACAAACTCGAAAGCATACTCTAAATATTAGCATACATATATAACTGCTAGCTGGCCGTTGAGTACTACTCTAAACAACACTGAAAGGTAATATTACAGTTTTGCATGGCTATGTTTTCTTTGAAGATAGGGATGGATCTATACTACTGGAGCTTACACCTTGAGTTTTGATTGTATAACACTGTAGATATTTCGACAGGTTAGTAAAAGAGTAGGAGAGCTTATACTTCACAGAGACTGAAATGTGCTCACTTCCCTCCATAATGTAGTACGATTGGTTTAATTAACACTATACTAAGCAGTATTTCATAAATAGAGGAAGTCTGAGGCACAAGGTATAGCTAGGAGTGGACACAAGTGGAGAGCGATAGTTTTAGTTCACTGTGCACTACTCAGCAGTTTTTCTCATTATGTCTGCTACATTTAAGAGATGACAAGCAAATAGACAAGAAATATAAATGCTATTCTCCTAATTTCTTTTCTTTTTAACATCAGCAGTCACTTCAGAATGAAAACATAATTAAAAAGAACCGCTGCATGATGAACAATCATTCAAATATTGCCTCAACAGTTGCAACTGCATCACTATATTGCCTCTGAGAAAAAAGTTCAGGGATCGGTGTTTCAGAATGTGTGTGAAAGACCTCCACTCTCAGACTGACTATGAATAATTATTTAGAAAACAACAAAATCATAGGGAGTTGTCTGTGCTTTCCACCTGAAAGACCCCTCTCTAACAGTGCCAGAAGAGGGGGGATATGGCTGAAAGAGAACATTGTGGTAAAAAGGGGAGGTTGAATGGGGAAAGAGTTTGACGTGAGTGCTGGTCTCACCCTCAGAGGCCTCAGGGAGTTTAACACTCACAGGGAATTGAATTATTGATATTGGGTTGATAGCTGGAAATCTTTGGGGGGAAGTTTGAGGCCAAGAGAGTTGGTGCCCAGAGGGTCAGTCATGTTCTTGTAGCGTTCCCCGCGGTGTTTCATCAGGAACGGACCCCAATCGGGCTGAGGAGAGCACACCAACTTCAAACGCTGTAGAGAAAGGGAATGGTTGTTGAATTGCATGCCGGGTGCTTGACTTGCATCCTAGATATTGATTAATTTGTTACGTTTGTTTGATCTTTTAAAAAAAAAAATCAATTAAAAATTAAAATTACTGAAAAGTATCACTTTGATTGATTATTTTGTTGTTAACACTGTACATGTGCATGAAACATGTTGTTTTACATCCATGGGGATTTTGATAATTGTTTTATAATTATTATGCATGCAAAAATTGAGTTCTTAATGATTATAGTAACACTGTAAAAAAAATGTTTATTAATTTAAATAAATATTAACCCAAAATAATTGTTTAAATCCTTACACATATTTTATTCCAGCAACATTTCTCATTTTTAGTCAGTTAAGCTTGGTGAACTTTAAAACAAAAAGATAAACCTGAAACTGAAATAAAAATTAATAAACTATAGAGGCAATTAAGATTAAAATATTAAATAAAAAATAAGAACTCAATCAAAATATTAGTAAAAACTATAATACTATTTTAGTAATACTAAAATAATGCTGTCTTTCATTCCACAGGACAAACAAAGAACTAATGATGGCATACAGTGATGCAAAAATGCAAAAAAATGCTGGGGGTTTGAGTGAGAGAGAAATGTTTTTCAAAACACTTTTACTGGAATTTTAATAAACATGAACTTAATAATGTTTAGAGCCCATTTATTTAATAAATAGCAGTACTGATACATTTTAAATAACCTTCAAATAGAAAACAACCCAAACATCTCTCCCTTACCTCGGTTAACGATCCAGGGGCAAGGTGCATCTTAATAGCAAACATGATGGGAATCCATATGACAGAACAGATGACCATAAGCCAGCCGAGAACCATAGACCAGGTCGGATAAGTGTAATCCTCATATGTCATCACCTTCCACTGGTACAGACTGAGTGCCAAAATAAACTAGAGAGAAAGAAAGAGGGAGAGAGAAGGTCAGTGGCAGTACTAGGACAGTAATAGTACGGATGAATGTGTGCATGCAAAGTGAGTCACGGCTATCTGCAGGAATGGTCGTCAAAGGAATAATGTGGGCATACTGTGAGAATGGTTGGTGTGACAAAGGCCCAGCAGATTCTCCAAAACTTGTTTGGCTGAAAGCCAATCATCATCTCAATGTCCTCACAGAACCGCTGTAGACCTGCTCCACAGATACAGGAAAGAAGCAAAGAAAGAAAGAAAGAAAGAAAGAAAGAGATGGCGTTGGTGGACTATAAGTCGCACCTGAGTATAAGTCACATCAGTCCAAAAATACGTCATGATGAGGAAAAAAACATATAAGTCGCACTGGACTATAAGTCGTATTTATTTAGAACCATGAACCAAGAGAAAACATTACCGTCTCCAGCCACGAGAGGGCGCTATGTCTTCAGTGTAGACTACAGGAGAACTGAGCAGCATAGTGCGCCCTCTGGCGGCTGGAGACGGTAATGTTTTCTCTTGGTTCATGTCAAATTAATTTTGATAAATAAGTCGCACCTGACTATAAGTCGCAGGACCAGCCAAACTATGAAAAAAAAGTGTGACTTACAGTCCGGAAAATACGGTAGTTTAGCATTCATTTAGCTAATTATTTCTGGTGATTGTAATTAGAATTCAAAAGTTTTCATTTGGTTTGATCATTTTTTTTCAAGATCATCATGATGAACAAAACATATAAGAGTCTTAAGCTTTTTGGGTCACAAACTTATTTTCTACAATAATCCAAAAGATTCCTATTGGATTTTTACTGAAAGAACCAGAGTGATGCTAACTAAAATACACCATTACCAGCTACATATAGTTGTTCATTTAAATGAATTCAACAACTAAATATTCATTACTATTTGCTAACTGTATGTCTTATAAATTAGTGTTGCTAAACTAATCAAAACCTATATGAACTAATAACTTTAAAAAAGGACTAACATGCTTAAATTGCCTTTTATCTTGAACCTATCCATTGCTGGTTTATTTAATTATTTGTAATTTGCTTTTTTATTACCTAAAAATTTGTTTCCTGCTGTGCACTTAAATAAATTACTGGAGTCCTTAGTCAACAAATGATCATAATTTCGTAAACTCACCATAAATGTATGAGATTCCAATCAGTTCGAATATGGCAATGATGACCAGAGAGTAAGAGGCTGCAAATGTGTCCACCAGCTGAAGCATGTACATTCCACTCTGTGAGGGCAAGCACACACACATATGCACATTTAAAATTCAAATAAATGAGACCTAATCTAAACCTCGGCCAGTTAATCACCTTAATTAAAAAACAAACTAACTAACAATCATTCTAGACATTTCCAATCATCTGCTTCCGGGAATTCCACTGCAGTCTATTTACTTTCCTGCTTATTAGATTTTTTTTATTGTTTTGTTTTTACCAGAGAGCTGCTTTAATTAAAGTGTCCTATGAATGTAAAGTTTTAGACGTTAGGAATAAGAGTAAACGTCCTACCTCATTGATCATGGGGAAACCTAGCACAAAAAAGGACAGACAGCAAACCAAAGTGAACTGAGGCTTGTGTTTGCGCAGGTACTTGGGGAACTCATCAGAAACAGACGTCACTATAGTTTCTATGGTGGCAAACTAGAGAGCAATGAAAGTGCGAATGAGAGTGATTCAGGTATCTATTGTATCTTATCCTGTAATCAAAGAAAACACTGTAAATCATGCAATTTATGATTTCCATTACCATGGTATCCAGACCAAGTGTAAGCAGCATGAGGAAGAAGATGATGGCCCAGAACGGTGACAAGGGCAACCTAGTCAGAGCCTCTGGGTAGACCACAAAAGCAATCCCTGGACCTATACAGAGCACATTAACAGACCCAGACTGATGAAATGTATTTTAGGACTAATGATAGTGAAAGCAATGAGTTGTGTGTGTCGTTACTAAAAACTAAACAAAACCAAACAGCAATCTGATCATAGTTAATCATAGTTAAGCAGCCAGAAAAACACATGCATTCGTACAACGTACCTTCATCGGCCACACGCTCAATCGGGACTTTGAGCTCATGAGCCATGAAGCCAATAACTGAAAAAATGACAAAACCAGCAAAAATACTTGTGGCACTGTTAGTACACGTCACAATGAGAGTATCCCTGAAAAACAACAGAGACACAAAACATCATGTAATATCACATCATAAGTCATTATCATGAGACACAGATGTTATTTTGAGCAGAGGTGTCTATTGAATGTGCACAATGCATAGCACAGATCATTTTGCAGTTTTAGTTCTGAAAAACAGTATTTATCCTCTTGATTAAAGAGACTCATTTGTACACATTTGCTAACTCAAATATTATACTGCATTTATTTGATCAAAAATACAATAAAAATAGTAATATTGTGAATTATTTTTGCAATTCCAAAAAAATATATATATATATATTTTAGTAGATTTTAAAGATTTGTATTCTTGATGGCAAAACTGAATTCTTAGCAGCCATTCCTTCAGTCTTCCGTGTCACATGATCTTTCAGAAATCATTTTTATATGCCTTTTTGCTGCTCAAGAAACATTTATTAATCTCAGTTTTTAAAAAACTGCTTAATATTTTCGTGGAAAATGTGCACATTTGATACATTTGCACATTTTCTTTCTTTTTTTTGATGAATAGGAAGTTCAAAATAATAGCATTTACTTGACATAAAAAATCTTTGTAACCTTATAAACGTCTTTGCTTTCACATTTGACCGATGTAATGCATCCTTTATGAATAAGAATTTCTTTCAAATATAAAAAAGAATTGTACTGCCCCTAACATTTGAACAGCAGTGTATTCTAAAGTGACAGCCCTGGTTACCTGTAACAGTTGTTATGAAACTTATTGTAGGACGACAGAGTTATAAGACCACCCCATGCTGCAGACAAAGAGAAGAAAATCTGTGTAGCAGCATCCTTCCACACCTAAAGTGAAAGTGAAAGAGAAAAAAAAGATAGATTGATGGAGAAAGAGAAATAAGATGGAGGACAAAATATTAAATATTGTATCATCAAATATAATAGATAAAAATACACCATTCTCTTTATTACCTTGGCATCATTGAGTTTTTCCCATTTGGGTGTTATGAAGTAAAGGATCCCAGAACCGGCTCCAGGTAGAGTGACCCCTCGGATCAACAGGATGACCAACACCACATAGGGGAAGGTGGCAGTGAAATACACCACCTGAAAAAAAAAAACACATATACAATATACAATGAAAAACAGTTATCACTCAAAGAGAAGACTAATCTTCAGTAATTTATCTAAGAAAAAAAAATCTAATCATTTACCAATCTTCTGCTTATCTTACAGCCTTAGAAAGCATTATTAACACATCTAATATTTACTGTGCCTAATCAGTAAACACACACTTACTTTGTGATATCAGCAATATTTCCACTTCAATGATCACTTACAGTTAAAGTTACTGTCTACACTCTTAAAAGATCATTCAAAATAGAGGAATCTTCTAGAAGTCAGCTTTGCACCAGACCAGAGAGAGGCCTGCTGTACATTTCTCTTTTACCAGATACTGTACAGAGAGGAGAAAGTAAGGAGAGAACAAATTCAACCTGTATTCTTACCTTCCCTGAGGACTTGATCCCTTTAGCCAAAGAGGCATAAACAATAAGCCAGGCCAGAAAAAGACAAGCAGCCAGGGGCCAACGGATGTCACCTGGGTATTCAATACCCTTCGAAATATGCAACACATTATACCTGTCAAGAAAGCAGAGTGATTAGCATCCATTTAATCTCAAAACTTCACATGCACCACCTAAAAATACATATTACTGGAAAAGCATACTTACTTGAAATATTCCTCACTAGGGCTGACATAGGTTTTATTGTCCGCTGTGATATTTAAGAGTTTACTTAAATTCCCAACAGCATTTGCAGATAAACAGAATGTAGTATTCTTGATTGATGGGATGTTCCTGTCCCTTAGTATACAGGTGTCTGGCCAGAAGAAACAATGAAAGAACTTGGGATGAACGTGAAAAAAAAAGTTCCTGTTTTCCATCGTCATTCACTGCCTAGTTGAAAAACATTATTTAAACAAGTTCTCGAAATCAATCACACGTCGTTCAAATAAGCCTAAACAATTTAAAGACAAATTAACTGCAATACTGTACACAATTATGATTCAGTCGGTAGTAGCGCTACTCAAACCAGCCACCAGGTGGCAGTGCATCTCACTGCGGCACTGCACCAACTCTTACAGTAAATTTGTCAAGCAAGCAGATTTTCTGCTGAATTCACCAAAAGAACGACATTGAGAAACGCGTTTTAAAACTAATTCAAACATAAACATTTCTGAGAATTAAATCAAATGGATCATACACCATACATACACCAGAGATTTTATTCATATTAAATTTTAGGCAAAACTCATTCTGATAAACATAATAAACATAACTAGTAAACATAATTTACTTCACCAGTGGCACGTTTCAGTGTGACACAATAAAAATAAATACAATAAAGAAAACACAAAAGCTAGTCATACTGCATGATGGCACAGCACTACAATAAAATAAAAAAATAACTTGGTTTTACAATTTCTGTAGGTGACCAAAAAAATATATACAAATCTGTCAAGTCATCAAATAAGAACTTTTCGCATAATGAGAAGAAACAGTTGCGTTTGGATACAAAGAGAGCAGGATGACACTGAATAACCTAAATTGAGCGGTAGGCTACTTAATTCCTGAAATACAGGTTGCGCATTGCGCATTTTAGTTAGAAAAAAGAAGGGGTGTTGGGGGGTGGACTGACAGAGAGAGAGAGAGAGAGAGAGAGAGAGAGAGGCTCATCCTTACCCAAAAGCAGCATGTCTTTGTCTTTGCACTCGACTGTGTTCCATTCATTTTTACAGGTGGCCCAAGGCAGTGTCCCCTTCAACGAAGCGAACAGGTAGTACAATGTCCAGCACATAATAATATTATAGTATATGGCTATCAAGACAGATATTATCAACATGGCAATCCCGCAACCTATAATAACAAAATGAAACCAGATAATAGAAATTACACTTAAAGCAGTCGGAAAGTCTATTACCATTTCACTGGAAACACTAATGTAACACAAACATTGCTCATTACGACGGAAGGTAAATTAATAAAGTAACGTCGGTTTACCTTGTAGAGCTGGGATCGCTTTCCATACTGACACAGGGCCTTGGCTGGCGAACTGACCCAAAGACACCTCCAACAAAAATATAGGTATTCCGGCGAGGCATAACATGATTAGGTATGGTATCAAAAATGCACCTATATAAAAAAAATAAAATAAATAAAAGATAAAGAGAGAGAGAGAGAGAGAGAAAGAGAGAGAGAGAGAGAGAGAGAGAGAAGCCTTTTACTAATAAGTAGTGCGTCTTTTTATAAAATGAACAAGCCTATTAAATTAGAATTTTAATTAACAATATGATACATAATATTATTTTATAATATTACAATTTGATAACATATAGCTAACTTAAATATAATGATAAAATAAAATAACATAGGCTATATACACTACTGTTAAGTAGTCCTATAAATATTAGGTCTATAGCCTACCAAATAATAATTTTTCGTTGCCCTTATAATTTGTAGGCTACATTAAAATAAATTACGTCTAATCATAAAACGATTTTTTTTTATTTTATAGGAGAAAATAAAACAGCCTCTAACGAAAGTTTTTATGTGTGTATTTTTAAATTAAATTCGATTTCTAAACTACTCGTTTTCGATTAAAAAAAAATCTATCTGTAGTAGAACAAAAATGTTCCCTAATATTTTCTAGTATGCTGTCCCTCAATTATTTCTCACCTCCACCATTCTGAAAAGCAAGATATGGGAATCTCCAGACGTTTCCCAAACCCACGGCATATCCCACCATGGACAGAATGAAATCCAGTTTGTTGGACCAGTTCCCCCGGGCCTTATTCTCATCTCCTCCATCATCATCATCATCATCATCCTGGAAGAACAGTCCACTATAAGAGTTTAGGATAATCGGACGCGGGCTGCATTTTCAGATATTATATATTTTTTTACTATTATGACAGTCATCAAAGTATGGGTCATTAAAATTATAGAGGTATCAATATTTCCTCACAAAAAAATAAAAATCAAAATTCTCCTCCAACAACCGTGACCAAGGATTAAAGGGGTCGCTCTTGACAGATGAAACACCCCAAAGGGAATTGTACCATTCTTATGATTCTTATGTAACACATTATAACATATTATCCTGCAACACAACCAGCCATCAGAAACCAATCTCTGAGGACAATAAACCATATAAGACACAGGCATGCATGCACAGCTCAGCAGATTCATTTCAAATAAAGCAAATGATCTGACGGGTTTGTTTAATTAAAAATGCAGTATCCTCATACTTATTCAGGTTCCTTCACATATCCTCTTATTCGACTTGCTCGTGAAAACAACTGTAATTATTGTGCTGTCAGAATGAATCACTATAACTGATTATAACTGATTGGAAACATATTTTGTTTCGCTGCTCACTGTTGAGAGACTGAACAATGTCCTTCTGTCCAAAACATTTCTTTAACTTAGGCTATATTACAAATGACAATAACGTTAGCCGTCTTTGGTTTTTACTTCTGTAGAACATTGAATAGAATATATAGCCGATCCAAAACCGTTATTTTACACCGTAAAAACGGCGCAAATTATGGGGAAGTCCATGCAAAAGGCTCGGAGGTTTCATATAAGTGCAAATATGTTTCAAACGTGTCAGTAATGGTAAAATCCCACAAAAAACTACAAGTTAGTCGCAGCGCATGTTTACCTGTCGCAAAAGACGCCAGCTAATAGATTTCGGCTAGGAGGTAACCATAGCAACAGAACGCCGCTCCAAATAACCATACTACTTATCACTAAGTGCACATTTAAATATCACAATAAAATAATATATATTATTTTGGGTCGCCAAATTACAATTTCAGGCGAGAACCTCTAGAAACTCCAACCGTGATCATAATTTTTCACATTTTATTTTTATTATTATTATTATTATTATTTTATTTTTTTTTTTTTACAAGCGCAAGTAGGTTAAATAGCCGAAGGTCTCACGAGCAAAATTTAAACTGTAACGGTCGTAATGGACAAAGCTGCGGTTGGTTTTACAATGCAGTAGCCGAGTTTTTCTCAAGACTCTCCCCGTTTGAAAGCTTTACGCTTGGGGTTGATTGGCTGAACCGGAAAGAAACGCTCCTCAACCACTTACCCCGGTCACCGTGCCAGGCAGAACAGATGTAGTGCCATCTGTACCCAGGATGATGGTGGTCTGGCTCATGGAGGTCCAGTCACCGGTGGCGTTGTTATGCTCCGCCGCGGTCCTTACAGCACTTTGATTGTTAGACATGAAGTCCGACGTGGCTTTACCGGTCGAACCATCCATTTTACCGACGGAATCCTTGCGTACGGCAGAATTAACGGGAGTAAACGTGGGTCCAGGTGCAGCGTTCTTAAACGTCCCGTATGCTTTATTGGCTTCCATTTCGCACGGTTTATTTTCCGAAGGACAAAAAGTTTTCCGTTCGTTTACAGGCGGCGGTTGGGGCACCGGGTTCCCGTTCTGCGGTTTGTTTGTAGTTGTAGCTCCAGCCGCTCCCCCAGACGGCTGGGGCGGGATACTGTTTGATGGTTGTCTCAACATTTCCCCGTGCTCAGAAAAATCCTGCAACGTTAAATACACATTAGTCAGGATCAGTATAATTAACGTAATAATTAAATGCTATTTCACGCCTACAGTGAGCCAACATTTTTACAGAAACCTAACGTTACCCCTAGGCAAAAATGTTCACGCTTTCATAGCTATAACTTCTGCAGTGTATTTTATGCTAAAGCGTTTCTGGACATGTCTGCCCCACTTCTTTGATTTTCAGCTCACGGACGGTAGCGGTTTGCTTCTTGCTTTTACCATTAGAGAAAGATTCTTTAATTTTACGCCTCATTTACCTCCTGTCATTCAACCCCGGCACATCCCCTGGTTTTATGGGCAATAGACAAGCTGCCGGGCTCGGCCAAGGCTTTCCCCCCTGCGGCAGGCACCAGTCCCGGTGTATGTATGTAACGTTAGTGCAAACCAGGAACACTGCACCAACAATTACAATGCACTGAAGGAGACCAATGTCCTAAAACCCTTTTAAAAACATGTTGAAATACTCTGCTATCTGCATACCGAAAGAAAAGAAAAATACTAAAAAGAAAAATCGACTGTCATTCTTTTAATATTACTACTAGTATGGTTATACATTAGTATTTTTTTTTACAAGTGATAGTTAGATTTTTTTTTTTTTACCTACTGTACTGGCTAATTAATATTGCCATTGAAAAGGCGTAAAAACGCCTGCCAGAAAGTTTCAGCACCGTGGATAGCGACATTGCGTTCATTAGTGAACTTACAAATAATACTGTTTAGTTCCCTAGACTGTTCTAAATAATTTAACTGTTCACAGCAAAAACTTGCAAAGTGTAAAGTAATGCATGTGCTGTACTTACCATTTGTGCAGAGTCAACAAATGTGGGTTAATAGCAGAAAACAGCTGGAAAGACGGCAGGCAGATTGAGTTTGCCTGCAAAGTGCAAAGCTTTCTATATCTCCGTGGGAAAACCGGGTTTGCTTCAGTGCATGGCAAGGTACCCTTCGCGTGACATTTTCTTAATAATAGGGCTTTGATAAATCATTGGCCTCCAATTCGGATTTTTAAAGGGGCAACAAGCGAAGACGTGAGCTCGCGACACACGAGTCAGCGCGAGACTACGTTTGGGGTACGGACTGGCTCGTGACTGATTAATAAACTTGTCCCTCAGGACTATGTAAGGATGTTCATCTGACGCACGCAGAAGATTCTGCAGACGCAGGCGTCGTGCGGACTGCATAGTTGACCAGCACCTATAGATCAATCTAATGTCTTTTCATCATACCATTTTATTAAAAATAGATAACAGGCCCTTTTTTATGTTTTTAATTATATCTTATCACACTTAGGTTATTTACACGCAATACACAGATCAGCGTCTGGACATGTTTTTATTTAGATAAGGTCATGGAAATATGATTTCTGAATGAAAGTTGCTTATATTTTACATGAACGACTGTCTACAACCAAGCAGTTGACTTTGGAACTATATAAAACTCCATTATAAAAGCTTGTGTAGCATATTTTCTATAGTACGCTATTTGAGTAATTGCATATCTCATGGTTCATAGTTCACACGTCAAACAAACGCGCACGTATCCTTATGCGTCACCGGCACCCACGTTGTTTAAGTGTGAAAAGTGGGCGAGGTTTTCAGAGGAGTGGAGGCACTCATTTGTTAAACTTTTACGCAAGACAAAGGAGTAATTTTCTATTTTTAGCCATGTAACCACAGTGCATTGAGAATCCAAGCATCATACCTCCGGAGCAGCATTTATTTATTTATTTTTTTACTTTTTTTATTACAGAGAAGTACTGAGCTGAACATAGCATCTTTATGAAATAATAATTATTAGTAGTCAGAATACGTAGCCCAGTAACTTGGGCACACATTATATAGACCAAATAACATATCATGCAGCATGCACTTGAATACGGAGTTGTTAAAGATTATGTAATAACATCTAATTAAAGTTAATATCAAGTGCCCAACCAGTTAATCAAGAAATGTAATAACGTCGGAAAGTTCCTCAGTCTCGATATCACTCTATGCATGCACCCTGCTGCAGTGACCATCATAAATCTGCGGCCGCCTGTGATAAGCCTCTATACGGGTGCATTAGCTCTTCGCTCTGGGTTTAATTGCTTTGTCAACAGAGAATAATTGTAATTGATTTCTGCTTCTCTTTCCGTGTCACCTTTATTTGTTCTCTTTTAAGCATGTTGAAGAGAAACACTGTACGCTTTAAGTTAGAAAGAACCAACAGCAGAAATTCTTTCAGTGACCTACGAGTTTAACACTTAATGTATGAACGAATAATTCAATTTATCAAGATATTAATTTCAGTTTCAAATTAGGAACTGTCTACTTGTGTTGAATAAATGTGTTGTATTCGGGTATTTTCCGAAATTGTTTTGCTTTGCCATAAAAATGACAGTGCACATATTGGGTCTGATAAGGAATGAATTACGTTAAAACAAAGCAGTTCTCTCTACTTTCTTTCACCCTATAATTAATTGCTTAAGATAAGATAATGCATCAGCCGATGGTCATTTGTCTTGTTAGTATTTGTTGTTAAAAGAACATAAAACTTGAATATTAAAGGGCCTTAAACAAAAAGTCTCAAGAATGGCAGTTTCGCTCCATGCTACGGACATTTTTTATTAATATTATTATTTAACACGATAGCATTAATAAAAGATGGTTTCATAGCATGATGGATTATTATTATTACTTATTAAGGATTGGGGCATTGCACACCTCGCTGCAGCGTGAACGCGCATTTAAAGGGACAAGACCACAAGTGTGGATATTGGGAAATTCTACACACGGAAGTGAGCTGGTACTTAGTGCCTTAAACTAAATCATACTTGAGGCAAAATTGTTCGTGACTTCTTTTATCTCAGACCCCAAATATAGCACTCAAACATTTCCATTAGCAGATAGGCAGTGGATTTGTAAAGGCCTATATTATGATTTTTTCAGCACAAAAGCAGTTTATTAAAGCATGAAGCATCACAGATTGCCATTCAAACAACAAGCTTTTGTTTATCTTCCTGGATCCCACACATTTTAAGCCAACTAAGCTAATATTTGAGGCTCCCCCTAGTGGACAGGTCCTGGTGTTACGCGGCTCGCTGAAAACTTTATTCTGATTGGTTAATCGTGGCAATCAGAGGTGATACATTTCTTCATGACAGCTCAATGTAACGGTGCTATAAAGGCAAGATCTACAATATCGGCGTGCTTCATTTGTCTGCTATCACTATGTGAATCGGTCTTTAATGTATCAAGGCTAAGTTGCTAGACATACGTATGCAAATGACGTAATTGAAAGATGGAGTAAAAGAAACGCGGAATGTTTTTTTCTTTTTCTTTTAAATCGGTTTGTGGGAAAAAAAAAGTCAGTTTCCATAACTGACTGCCATCATCTTGCATCTCTAACTTTTGTAAAACAAAAATGACTTTGGGGAATTCATGTAAAAAATAAAACCATTCTTATAAAATGTAAGGAAAGCTTTAACTTTATTCACTTAGTCATTATTCAAACAAACAGGAAATTAGGGTTCTTCCAGGGCCTAATATATGAACATTAAGAGGTTTAAAACAAAGTCTGGCATTCATTAGTTGCCCAAGTTGTTGACTTCTCTCTGTTAATAGTCACAGAGAGAACAACTTGTGTAAAAAAAAAAACATTGACAGAATGTTCATGTGCAACCCATGAATGAATGACGTTTGGTAGAAAAACTTTTTAATATGAGGTTTCAGTAATTAAATACTGGATTGCTCCAAGTATGTGTTTCCTCCCAGTAAAACAACTTCTTCACTGGAGGCTGTAGGTTTGCTTCTGGCCAGCGACACTGAGTGTGATCAGCAGAGCTCTGGGGTCCTTTCTGTTCTTATGCACTGCGATTTGACCTGGAAGTTCCTCTCCTGCAGAAGGAGAAATAGAGAGTGAAAAACAGGATTTGACACAAATCGGTCTTCATGGTGACATGCCTTCACACCAGCTTGAAAAACATATTTGAGCTTTCCTGGCATGTTTTTACATACAAAAATAAATATTCACTTTTTACTACCATACAGCTCAGTCACAACTGACACTTTTCTGTCAAAACTCACAGCTGCGTAATAACAAAAGTGGAAATGCTCTCACTGAACAAAACTGAAACCAGGTGAGAAGAGAAGGATGCGATTAAAAAGCTAAGAGTGAATCAGGGGAGGATTACATGCCGCTTAGCTCCAGATGGAAGAAAAGCTGCTGCTTGCTACAGCGCGATACAGTAGAAATACAGGCGGCACATTTGATCAGGAAGGCCTGAAGACAATGACGATGATTACTCCAGATAATCACTTTGATTAACTTCACGTTTCACTGCCAGATGTAAATTAATATTTACCCATTTGGCAAACAAGCCCTCCGCCCCCTGCCATTTCTTTCTTTGCTGCAGGTTGCATGAGATAAAAATATGCTGACTGCAGCATTTTGACACGAGGAGATGAGGAGAATTCAGATGTGACCGTCAGAGCGCAGTGCAGCTGTCACATTGGTTTTCTTCTACCTTTTACTGGCAGATGATCCCCTTAAACCACTTCCCCCCCAAAAAGTTATTTTTAAATGCAAGTTCAAAACTGTTGACAGAACTAGAAAGCAGAACTATAACTGGACAATTTCTAACGATTCCTAACCATACATGCTTATAATACACAGAACGGGCTTTTAGAAAGTGCTTGGCAAACAAGTCATGCACTATGTCAGAAATAGAAATCATCAAAATGTTTGTTCAATAGTGCAAAATAGAACAAATAAAAAGCTGACCTGATTTTTTTTCTTTTGTAAAACAATTGATCCAGCAAGAAATACTTTAATTAAAATCAGCTGTGCAGTGAAAGATTTGACAGATCACATATTGCCTCCCAAAAGTAAAAAGAACACAGAGTAGGTTTACGTGACCAGTATGAGCACAAGTGATAGAAAGATCTATTAAACTCTGAAGCGCCCGGCAGAAAATGGCTATGTGCATCACACAACTTTCCCAGTTACTGCCAATGGGCTTTAATACACAGAGGTCTGTGGAGAGAGCCAAGAGACACAGAGAGTGGAATTACTTGACCCTACAATTCCTGGTTAAATCTCAGAGTAAAGCAGTTTGGGATGTAGTTACTGCAAGATTTTATTCTGACAGTAGAGGCGAGAAAAAGATTGGCGATCTATGAGAAAGAAGCTGTTGGTGCACGTTAATTAAATAGAGGAGACAAGGCTGCCTCTAGAGCCGTCATACATCACACTGCCATTTGCATTCAACATGCCAATGCAACCAAGGGTGACTGACGGAGGCTGAAACGAGAAATGGATGAGACCACGTGAAACATCTTGATGAATTCCTTGAAGAAACGTGACTGCTCATAAACACGCTGGTGCACAAATGTACAGAACAAGCATCATAGTCTACACAAACAGTTATTTAAAGGAATAATTCAACCAAATATAAAATTTGGCTAAACATTTACTCACCCTCAGGCCATCCAAGACATGAGTTTGTTTCTTCATCTGAACAGATTTGGAGAAATTTATTAGCATCACTTGCTCACCTAAGGATCCTCTGCAGCCAATGGGTGCCGTCAGAGTCCAAACAGCTGATAAAAACCTCACAATAATCCACAAGTAATCCACATGACTCCAATCTATCAGTTAATGTCTTGTGAAGCAAAAAGCTGCATGTTGTAATAACATTTTTAACTTTCACCATTAGAAGTCCGCTATCCATAATATGGCTTTCTCCAAGGATAAAGCCATCTCATCTGAATCAAAAAGAAATGTCCTTATTGATGGATTTATTTATTACAAACATGCAGTTTTTACCTCACATGACATTAACTGATGGACTGGAATCGTGTGGATTACTGTGATTTTTTTATCAGCAGTTTGGACTCTCATTCTGACGGCACCCATTCACTGTAGAGAATCCATTGGTGAACAAGTGATGAAATGATCTCTCAAATTGAAATTAATCTCAAATTTGTTTCAATGAAGAAACAAATTCATCTACATCTTGGGTGGCCTGCTGGTGAGTTTATTTTGAGTAAATATTCATTACTTGGGTGAGGGTTTCCTTTAATTTAAAGGGAAAGGTCACTTGAAAATGAAACTTCTGTATTGTTGCTAATGTCTCTAAACCTGTATGACAAATTTTGTAGAACTGTTTTTGTCTAATATGTTTAATGATGCAATTGCATGAAAAAAAGGGAAAAAAAAGTTGTACAGATTACGAACAGATTTGGAGTTAAACGTTGACAGAATTTTCACTTTTGACTGAACTATCCACTTAAAGACTATTTAGATTATTTTTGCAGCATGGACTTATAATCAAATATCAATGTATCTAATGTCCAATCACAGCAGTTTTCAGAAAAAGCCCTCCCAAACACTCCATCACAAGATACAAAAGCTGCATTATAAAACTTCTCTCTCGCCCTGCAGTGCATAACCTCATAAATCTGTGGCCCCTGTAAAGCAGATGAATAAAAACAGTCCTTCGGAATCAGCAGCTCACCACGGTGCTCCCTTCTATCAAATAATCACACCTCCCCCTAAAGGAACCTTGCTCTGACACCTCAAGGACCTTTTCACACGGCAGACGCACTGCACTTCCTGTGAGTTTAAACTACTTTAAAGCACTACAAAAAGCATTGCATGGTTGATTCAATAAGCAGCCTTATTCTTAAAGGTTATTACCAATCTATCGGCTGTACAATACCTTATTTGGAAAAACAGACGTGATGTGCAATGCACTTTCTACCCTCAAAATGTCCCGAGACCATTCAACACAGGGTGACCTCTTTTATATACGAGCTCAAATGTTGGCTATATGCATGAAAAATAAAGCTTTTACTCATCTTTTCCTTTAATGATCTGCAAAACCAACTAAATCATGACAAATGAAGCCTGCTTTAATTGATGCAACAACAGCATCTGAAGGCGTTTCTGAGGGTGTTTCGCATTTCCGTTGGATACTCTACCTCCCCTCTCATCACACTTCTGAAAAGTAATTACTAAACTAACACAAACAAGAGAAGAAGCTGAGAGGAATGCATTTCTCTTCTAACAACAGCATTTATTTTACACAAATGACAGCTTGACACACAAAACACATTACTGTTATTGTTTAGAAAAGAAATCCAATTTAAATTCACAAGTTACAAATCATGTAGTACGTGAGAATAATGTAAAATGTAATTCTTAATTTCCTATTTTCGTAGGATACATTACAGGAAAGCACGGTGCTTCATTTTAATCAATAAAACGAAATCATGACATATCAAGTGCCAAATCAAGTTAAAAATAACTTTTAGATGTGTGTTTGGTGTTTTGCATCATCTTAATCATCCTGTGCTTTCAGCTCACAGTAAGGGTAGTTTCATATACAATGTTAAACAAATACATGGTACTCCAAATTATACTACAGTATTATCATGGTACATGTCCCAAAACAGATAAAACACTTGTTTCCCCCAAACATTTTTCTCTTAGACCTATTTTCCCCATGTCTTTTCATTCACACTCGCAATAGGTCATTCGCAGAGCTAGGCTAGTGTGCATCTGAGTAAAATATAAACTACAAATAACCTATTCAAGGTTCTCCAAATCTCCAGTGTGAGGGACGCTGTTTATAGATTAGGCATTTTCTGGAGCTACTGCAAAATGGTCAAATACGCCAAACAATATAATCACACGACTGTGCCTTCTGATTATAATCTGACACTGGTATCAGCAACGCATAAGTAGTGTTAGCGGACCTTCAAGTGAACGGCACTCTTATCATTGAACGGCTTCTGCAGGGACTGTCCATGGTAATGCCCCGTGGACAGCTACAGTTAGGACACAGTCATTTATAATAGTGTGCTGTATCAGAGAAACTGGCTAGAGCACCTTCATCCATCTGCGCATCAGATGACATTTCTCCGATTCCCATTATGATAAGACACACTTCATCTGTTAGCACGGCCGGGACACTGTCTAGCCATCTACAGACATACAGAGCCTTGATCTAAGTGTCAGGGTAGCTCTTATACCTAAACATGAGGCAATATGATTTTTAATAACTTTCAGGTTCTGATCCACTTCCCTCTCGTTGTTTATTTGGTTTTTCACCATAATTTGATTAAACAACAAAGGATATTCATGCAATTCTGCAATAGGCAGTTATAAACAAATAATATGAAGATATAGCAATATTAAAATAAAATGACACAGAAATGGACATATAAATGAATCAGTGTCTGGCTGAGATCAATGACGCTGTTTTATGGTGTTTTCACACTCGAGTCCTCTTTACAAGAACCAAACCTCTTCATATGGACAAAAAAAGCACTACAACAATTATTATATTTGTTTTATACAGTATTTTTTACAATTAATATAATTGTAGATTATATATTATATTGAATGAATGTATGTATATATATATATATATATATATATATATATATATATATATATATATATATATATATATATAATGAATATAAAAGCTTTAAATAATGTATAATAATATATCATATTTACAAATATATCATAATAAAATTGTTTTTACATATATACATAATAGGCAATGGATTAAACAAATAAATATTCATGAAAAGTGTTTAATTATACACAACACACACAATGTATTTTTTGTATTATTGAGCTTATTTACATAATTAAACTTAAACAGTTTTTAATTAATTAAAAACAGAAAAAATACTTTTATGGTTTAATTTTTTTATATTTAAGCTAATCGTTATCTAACAGAAAAATCAGTTTGTGCTCTTAAATGCTTTGTAAGCATAATAAAAATGTGTTAAATCGTAAACAATCTTTTGGGCTCACAATAAATAATTTTTCGAAATAATCCTTTGGGCTCACTGTTAATAATTTACATAGCCTTATATCATAACTGATGTACACAAAATGTTTCTCCATTGCACTATTCCTAACTACTGTACTCACTGTATACACCCCCTCCTTTCATATCCACTGCTTTTGTCATTAAGATTATTCATATTTTATTACCCATTCAAATTACCAGCATTCTGTATATATGTAAATAACTGCTACCAATGCACTTCTGGTTGGAAGCTAAACCGTACTGTAACATGCAATGACAAAGTTGAATAATATAAAAGAAATCATTGATTATTGGTTCTATTTGAAAATACCATGTAATCAGATTGCACACAAACTCAACTGGTGATGAATGTAAAATATAACCCAAAAAGACTATTTTTGTTGTGTGCTGATCATCCTGATATTCTGTGTTAGAACAACATAAAACATAGGGAACACAAAAACAATGCCCCTAAATAAATCTGTCTACAGACTTGATGTGTTGTGTGGGAATGATTCTCAAGACACAATATATATCATCATATATATTTATCAACAGAAAGAACAAACTGCATGGTTTATGTGGACGAGCTCTAGAACCGCTCCATCATGTGTCTATCTCTCAATGACTGACGGATAACCTGTGTCAACGTCTAAGAATCAACTGTCAGGGTGAAGAAAGATAAGACACACCTACCTGTGGCACACTTCTTTTTAGTGTTTTAAAGAAAGCTAATGGCTGCATATGTACTCGCCAGAACTCACACATCACAGTTTTAAGACAGACACAAGTACATGCAAACACTAGTGTGGAGACAGTTAAAACAAGTACTGTAGCAAGCATGTGTGAACAGGGTACAAACCGGTTTTGACAGGGATGGGGTTTTCTAGTAAGAACACCGTCTGTTTCCAGTGAGTCTTAGTGCAGTCTGGAGCAGTGGAGAACATGACCTAAAATTAAAACATAACTGCATTAAAAACCTGTTTATGTTCAGATAAACAGGAAAATGCTGTTGCCCTGCTTGACTTATTTTGAAAAGTGACTGAAAGAATAGAGATTGCTTCTGTAAGTAAGTGGAAAACTTCATGACTAAAGAGGATTAATGCAAATAAATGTTTACAAATAATATTTGGTTAGTTCTTTTTTTACATTTCAAAAGATTTACACGTAAAAATCAAACACATAAGGAGGGTGACCGCCAAGATGAGATCACATGACCAATTAATACTCACTTCATCCCAGTAAGCCCCTAATTATCGGACACCTTTGGTTGCAGAATAAATCGATTACTGGTGATAAACTTGTCTGCCCTTTTGAAAGTCACCACTAACTAAAACCGCTTGCTTTTGTGTGATGTTGCATCTATATGGAACCTTGTTTCTGCCATGGAATAAAAAAGAAAAAAGCTAATTGCGACTTTTTCCTCACAATCAAGATTTGTTCCTCTCGCAATTGCAAGATACATAAACTCAAAATTGTGGGATATTAACGTATATATAAAAGTCAGAATTGTGAGTTACAAAGTAACTATTACCTTTTAAACTTTTTATTCTGTGTCAGAAATGATGTGTTAGAAAAAAATCTAAATTGTGAGTCAAACTCAGAGTTCTGAAATAAGTCAGTTTAGTAAAATATAAACTCGCAACTGCAAGAAAATGTCGGAATTGTTAGATTATAAAAAAAAAAAAGAAAAAAGAATTACAAGATGTAAAGTTAGAATTCAGAGAAAAAAACATCTGCATGTGTGATGTAAATTTGCAGGTATGATTTTATAACTCGCGATTATGCAAAAACACGCAATTGTGAAAAAAAAAAGAAAGAATTACCTTTTTTATTTTTTATTCCGGAATAACAAAAATAAGCTTCCATACATACAGGCCTATAGAAGGCAGTATAAATTTCAATTTAAAAAATAATGCAAATGTAAAAAAAAAAAAAAAAGAAAATTCAAGGTGACAACAGAGGGAAATTTAGGGAAACTTGAGAGAAATGGGAAAACATACTGTGACCTTATCTATAATCTTCAAGGCCTGACGATAACAAAATTATCTGTGATTACCACTAATGGTAAACTGGAATGAAGATGACAGAGACAGAAAATGAGCTAAAATAAAATGCAAAAATAAATTTCCCAGGTCAGAAAACAAACCAACTTCTCCTTTAAACCAAATCAAGTTCAAAGCAAACATAACTGATGTGGTTATCCACCACATCATTAACACAAACTCTGATGCTGTGTTCAAACATCCAAAACGGGACAAAAGACACAAGACCCCTCCACATTCTCCTGCTTAAATTCCCATTATCAGAACCCAGCGCACGATTGCTCTCTCAGTGGCTGAAGGGTTTTATCTTATTTCATTGCCTGTTCCAGTTGGTCACTGGAGGAAGGCAAATGCTTATTTCAGCATTTAGGTTTGAGAGGCTGACGATTGCATTGCGATTGCCTCGGGCCTAAAAGACGGCAAGGCGTGACCGCAATTGTTCGCTGTTAAACAGCACAGCACTATTGCTTACCTTGTTTCCGCAGCTCTTGTCGAAGAAAATGTCAAAATAGCCCACGATGGCCTGGAATGAAATATGAGAGAGAGGTTAGAACATGACATTCTGGTAAACGCTCACACGTGTTCTAGCCAGCAGGAAATAATTAGCAAAACAGGGTAAAGAGAGACAAGTTGACAAGTGATTTTAAAAAAAGCACAGTGTTGTGGAAATGCTCCATATAAATAAAGATAAAATATATATATATTAATAGTCTAGTGATGAATAATAATAATCCTTTGTTTGTTTTCTGTGTAAATACACACAAAGTATAAAATGCACAATATTATGGAAATGAAAACTCCCCTTTTTTGTCCCAACCTGCCCCCGATGACAGTAGAGCAACTCTATCAATCTCAGGAGCATACTTGTAGTGGCAATGATGCAGAACTAATAGCTTTTAATCCTGACGTAGCTGACAACACGAGGGTCTGCTCGCTCACACAAAGAGTGCAATCAATGAGAAGAGAAAGAGAGAGAGAGAAGACACCGATAAAGAGAAAACGGGGCATGAAGAGAGAGGTAAGCAAGACAACAATAGAAAAAAATTTAGTCACCCCCTTTGCTTTTCTTTTAAGTAAGATGTTTACTGGAGTTTCTCTTTTCTTTAAACCAAACTGGGAGTATTATTAGCTTTCACTCTTCTGAAAATGTTTTAATAAAAATCGAAAAAATTATAAAAAAATAAAATTACATTTATACATTTAGATTTTTTAAAATATATATATAAAAAATAAAAATAAATAAAAATAAAATAAATCAGCCATTTACTTGACACCTTCCAATTTAAAGATTGTTTATAAAGCATCCCTTTGCATTAAATAAAATAAAACTAAATAAATAATATAAAATAAAAAGCTCTTAAAAGAACTTATGAAACCATGCATTATTTTAAAGTTGCTCCATTAGGTTTAATTATAAATCGATTTTCTGTCTCTGGCTGCTTTGGTAAATAAATGCAGAATCTGCATTGTATTATACAAATCTAACACAATTCTCAAATCCAAGCAGATCACTTTGTATTGGAAATGACAGTTGAGATCAAGAAACGTCACTGAAGATGTGACAGAAATAAAATAAAAAAGTCAGGTCAGTGTAATTACAGTTTGTAATGAACGTTATCAGACATTATGTGGAGCAATAATTACCAAATCAGGTCTAATTGCTTATTGGATTCATTAGGAAGAGTGGATTTGCGAGTCATTTGGCACACCAGAGATGAACTTTGTTGTAACTGATGACAAAAGCTCATAAATATGATGGATTGTAGACAAACATTGAAGAAAACGTTCTCTTTTGATGACTCACATTGCTTCCAAGTACAATATTTCTCATATGCAACTGTTCGCAATAACAAATAGCAAATCACATCAATTCACTTGAAATAAGTAATTAATATTTTTTAAGTATTTATTTAGTCATGAAAGATGTGAATTGAGGAGGATATCCCGGAATGAATGGCTGAGCTGTGCACACTTTCTCACAGATGGATACACACACACACAAACACACACACACACACACAGAGAGAGAGAGAGAAAACAGAGCGCAGTCACCCTGTGAACTCCCAGGGGACACTGCAGTGATAATGTGAGCCATTCTGCCTGAAGTATCCCCGGGACCTTGTGGGGAGATATATAGCTCTGGCTTAATGCCCGTGTCTCTCTCTCCCTCCCCTACAAACAGAAGCAGAGCACCTAACTATTAATCCTCCTCTTCTTCTGTTAAAATAGCTTTAAGAGGACAAAGCCACAGCAACATAATCAAGGGTTTAGCACCACGTCCACAAACAACTTCTCTTCGGCGTGATTCCTTCATATGGGCTTGGTTTACAATAAGCAATTTGACAAAACAGTATTAAAAATTAGAAATGCAAAACAGTGGAAGTTAACATTATTATTTTCTATATATATATATATATATATATATATATATATATATATATATATATATATATATATATATTGTATATTTTATACATAGTTTATAAATACAGTAATTGTAATTTTTTTATATTTTATATATACAGTATGTTATTTACTTTTTAGTAGCTGTTTGTCCTTTTAAAAAAATGTATACAAATGATTAATTTAAGGATTAAGGATTATAATCAATTATTACTATATGGTTATATTTTAATATAACCAATATATATTTTAATTCACTACTGCTCTATTAAAAAACTATAAATAATTTATAATCTTCTCATAATTTTATATAATTAATCATAATTGTTATAAAATAGCAAGTGATGTATAATTGTTGCCTTATATTTCTCATAAATCTAAGAGTCAGTTATCTAAAACAAAAATCTCCAAACGTTTTCCTTTAAATGGGTTCATCATTTTTGTTAGTACAAACTGCCCAAAAATGTCAACAGAATCATGGACCCGACAAAAGAGGACGTGCACTGAAAACACGGGGGTCAGAGCCAAGTAACTCCCTGCCAGAAATAAAGCACCCCGTTGACGTAGCCTTCCAGGGTGCAGTGAAAGAGCAGACACAAAAGCCTGAGTTGCATGGGGGGCAAGGGGACAAATGTTGAAAACGGAGGCTTTTTATTCTCATCAAAGTGTTCAGCCTTCACACCCGGGAAATGTCGGGGGTAAGTGATGCGCGCGAGCTGTTACCCGGCCCAGGAGGCGGCGCACGAGTCTACCTGGAGAACAGGTCGGGGGAAAATTAATAATTATCATCATCGCTAACACCAACGGGGAGCAATTCATCATCAAGCCCTTTCCAGCGCTATCATGTCGGAGCAGAGCGTGGTGCAGCCAGATACAATTATGCGGCGAGCTGCGGAGGAGGGAGAGCTAATGTGCTTTTGATGGGGTTTATTCACGCGTGCGAGGCGTCACACTCGACCACCTCGAGCTCTCTAACCCCCTCCTTCTCCACCCGGCGTCTCCCCTTATTCTGTGCACATCACACACCAGTGCCAACGAAACTCCCGTTCCTGTTATTCTGCTTTTCCCTCAGAGTTTGACGTTCCGCCGCACTGGAAGCAAATACACAGGGTTTAATTAGAGGGGAAGGACATTACTGCAGGAACACTCAAAGTGAACTGGAGTACAGAGTGATGCAGAAATGCTGAAGAACAGTGGTACCCTATCATTAGTTAAAACAGAACAAATATAGCCTTTCTTGATCCTCTTCTAGGACACTTCTTAAAAAAACAACTAAAAATAACATTGTGCTATTTCAGGTAATTTGTACAAAAAGCCTGCCATTATATTCAACGGTGTTAATGAACAATGGAAGAACCACTGGTTATATGGTGCTATATGACCCACATTTACAATTTCTGATCTAAAAATGTATAATAAAAACATTTGAACTAAAACAGAGGTGAAATGTAGACCTACTGTAAAATCCAGGACTGGATTAGCCATATGGGCATTTGGGCACATGCAATTCCTTCCTCCAGCCTGGTCAAATCAACAATGATGTGACACCAAGAACAGCTTGGGTTTGTACACGACTGAAATCACAGCTCTAGTTTGACTCTGCTGGGACTAGGATTATTAAAAAAAGCCTCACATTAAAGTAATTATTAGTCTCCCTCACACAGAAAAACATTCATTCATTTAACAGAATAATTGAGTGAGCAGTTGGGGATTCAGTGCCTTGCTCAAAGGTCTCACCTCAGACAATGAGACTTAAACCCACAAACTCCCTAACCATAAGGCCACGACTGCCCATGAGCACATTACAATGCAAAACATGTGTCACTTGGTATGGCAATGACACGGTTAACTTGATTTTATAGCCACTGTAGAAAAGTTTTCCAAAACGTATCAGAATCTTTCTCCCAAAATCTTTCTCACACATTTCTCTCATAAAAATTTTAAGCACTCTACATACAGATCAGTGAAAATAAGTTGGCTTGGATGTTTTATCATGCCAGTAGACAAATACAGTAAGAATAGCTTGCAGTGAAAACTTTACTTCCCTGCTGATAAATTACCATGCATACACAGTAACCAATTTTTGATTACCTTAGGGCATTTTTTATTACAAGAAAGTAAAAAATAATCTTGATTAGATTCAGAGCTTAATAGTTACTTAAAATGAAAGCATTTGCTAAATTATTTTATAAATGATTTAAATTATTTCTACTCTAATATATTTGTCAAATGTAATTTATTCCTGTTTTGGCAAAGATGAACTTTCAGCAGTCATTACTTCAGTCTTCAGTGTCACATAATCCTTCAGAAATCATTCTAATATGCTGATTTTGTGCTCGAGAAACTTTTATCCATATTAAAATCAGTTGTGCTGCTTATGATTTTGTGTAAAATGTGATACTTCTTGAATAGAAAGTTCAAAAGTACATCAAAAGAGGATTAATCTGAAAAGTACTCTTGCACCATCTAAACATCCTATCATAACTTCCAATTATAAGTTAAACACATTTTTAAAAGTAATTCGGACTTGCTAATTACTACTAGTACTTCGAGTCCTTATAACTAACTTCTCGCTTTGTCTGCGCTGACATTTTACAAATAAGTAGAAAACAAGCAGTATCCCTCTTTATTTTCCCCACACACTGTATGATCATTATCAGTATTGTTCTTGTCACAGCTTGATGTAACAGAGTGCCCTTAGGGCAAATCACCACTGACGCAAACATTACGCAAAACCATCTTCAGATGTGCTTCAACTGCAGTGCACTAGACGTGCCATGAACATTTTATAACTAATATACAACCTCTAGGCCCTCAATGTTAGCTGCGCTTTTCTAGCAAACATGTTTTCCAAAGAATTATAGAAAAAACTCTCAAGAATGTTCATGCTGCTCTGCTTCCCACAACAAAGGCTGTTCGAGATCTAACAAAGCCAAAAAGCACCACAGAAACAGTCCAAATTACCATTTTAAAGGCTAAAGGCACTGGGTTTGGCTTATGTCAAATGACTGCATTGCACCAGCTCAATTAAGCAGAATTGACAATTGTGTTCTACAATGAAGATGAATTTCAGTGACTATCGACACAACGCTGTCATGTGGTTTCAAAGGACTTAGAATATATACCACCAGTTCAAAAGTTTGGGGTCGGTAAATTTTTTTAATGTTTTTGAATGAATTCTCTTATGCTCACTAAGTCTGCATTTACAGTAAATGGTAAAAGAGTTTACAGTAAAAACAGTTATTGTGAAATATCCAACAGTTAGTAATTTATCTAGAATCTGACACATTTAGGAGTGACACTTTTTTTTCAAGAAGGAAGTGAAAGAGAAAGCAAGAGAGAGAGAGAGAGAGAGAGAGAGAGAGAAAGGAGAGACTTCAGTCTCTGTGGACAACGGGAGCCGAGGACCAGTGCAACTGTAAGAGCGAGCGTTATTTGTCTTCCACCGGCCGAGCACGAGAGCGCAGGGTAGCGCTGTTCATTTAATGCAAGGTTAGGCAGCCTGATGTGATGAATGGACTGTCAGCAGGAGAATAAGTCCATGCACTCAATCATGGGGACGACAGCATTTTCCCTTCATTTTTGGGGTGCTTCCATAATTACATGACAAAGCAGTGCAAAGTAGGGTACTGAATCCCATCTATGACTATAAATGGAATTTTCCTCATAAAATTTCAAGGATATTAAAAATCTGCAAATTGCTTGTACCTGCCTAATATCTAAAAATAGAAGTTTTTAAAAGGGGAGGAAATCGGGATATGGTTTTCCATTACTGGAGAGCAGCAGAAAAATGAGATGATGTTTACAAATTCCATTAAATCCAGAGTAAATGAGAGAGGGGATGGGAGATAATAATAAAGTATTGATTAATCTATAAAAGTCATAACAAAGAAGCAGGAACAATAATGCTTGGACAAAACTGGGAGACAGAAAAATTGCATTTGAAATTTCAGTTGTTTTTTTGTTCCGTCTCTCACCAAGTCTCACTCTTTTACTGACAAATACACACACGTACCTTCTCTCGATAGAAAATACACCTGACAAGAATGGTGACCTTGCAAACAATAAAGCTAGAATAAAGGATCGTATTGTCTTGAAATGAATTGTTCACGCAGAAATGAATTTACTCATGTTGTTCTAAACCTGTATGATGTTACTTTTTAATAAAGCACAAAAAAGAAGAAACTCTCAAGAATGCACTAAATCCACTAAAGCCAAAAAGCACCACAGAAATAGTACAAATGACCCTTTTGTTAATCCTTTTGATCTTTTATTTTTAAAAAATACACAAAAATCTAACCTTTCATTGGATAATAAGAATTTAAAATGGGGGGAAATATCATTATGAAATAAATGTTTTTCTCTAATACACATTGGCCACAATTAAGGACACCCTTTTATTGAATTCTTTTTTAAACCTCCATTTGCCGGTTTAACAGCTCTAAATGTTCTCCTATAATGCCTGATCAGGTTAGAGAACACCTGACAAGAGATCAGAGACCATTCCTTCATCCAGAATCACTCCAGACCCTTTAGATTACCAGCTTCTCCTCTTCAGTTCACTCCTCTCATTTTCTGTAGGGTTCAGGTCAGAGGACTGGAATGGCTATAGCAGAAGCTTGGTTTTGTGCCCAGTGACCCATTTTTGTGTTGTTTTTGAGGTTTGTGTTCGGATTATCCAAACACGGCCCATTATAAGATTTCTAACAGAGTCAGTCACTTTTAGATTTTTTATCTGTTGGTATTTCATAAAATCAAAGATGCCATGTGTCTAAACAAGATGTCCAGGACCTCCAGCAGAAATATAGGCCCACAACATAAAAAATACAGGAGAATATTTCATTGTACACATGGGGTACTTTTTAACCCTGTGTTCACCAAACCTATCTTGAGTGTTTGCTGCTAAAGCGCTCTTTTTTTTTTAGTTTCATCTGATCATAGAAGCAAGTCCCATTAGAAGTTCCAGTCGTGTCTGAAAAAATAATATGCTGGAGTTTGTTTTTGGATTAGGTAGGAGATCTTTTCTTGAAAACCTTCCAAGCAACATTTGGTGATGTAGGTGATGTTTGACAATTTTTTTTTTTTAAGGTTTTCTGACCCCGAGCCTCAACTATTTTCTGCTATTCTCCAGCTGTGGTCCTTGGAGAGTCTTTATCCACTCAAACTGACCTAGACAAACGTCCTCTTCCACGCAGTTTCATAACATTTTCTGTTAATTTGAAATTCTTAATTATTGCCCTGATGGTGGAAATGGGAATTGTCACTGCTCTAGCTCTTTTCCTAAAGCCACTTCCCTAATTTGTGAAGCTCAATTATCTGTTGCTACACACCAGAAATATATTCTTTGGTTTTTCTAATTGTGATGGATGATTAAGGGCATTTGGGCTTTGTTTTCCCCCCTATTTATATTTCTGTGAAACAGGAAGCAATGGCAGGATAAATTCATGTTCATTGTCAGATAAATCATGCACACGCTTTAGCCTACTATTTTTTCTTGCATGTCATTTGTGGGGCTCCATACTTTTGAACAGTTTAATGCAAACTTTTGTCATTTGTCAGAAGTCATACAATCTACTTTTATGAAAGCTTTATGTCCTTTCTGGAGCTTGACAAACATGGCCACAATGGTAGCTATTCATTGAGACAAGAACTGCATGACTATTTTTCAAAATGTACCTTTATTTTTTTAACAGGACTAGAATGACATAAGATTGAGTAGAATATTCCTGCAATGCTCTTTAACTCTATTTGATCTTACACTTGGAGATCTTTGGTTGAACTTATGCCATGAAGTAATTAAAGGAAACTTTTCACTGTCTGCCGTTACCTTCACCTGTCTGTCCATCAAACCAGACTGGTGTCTGAGCTCCCTCACCCATACCAGACAATCAAAGGGCCAATCCATCTTCCCACTCCTAATTAATCTTCACACCTGACAACCTTGATTAGCTCTGAAGATTGAAGTGTGTGTAAGACAGGCAATAATCACGGTTTGTTTGTGAGTTTGTTGGTAAATGGGTTTTGTGTGTGTGTGTGTTGGAAGTTGGATCTACTCACTGTACAGAAGGTGCAGGCCGTTATCTTCAGGCTGAAGTCCACAGTGAACTCTAGCTCAGACACCCTCACAGTGCCACAGTCAACAGTCTAGAGAGGGGGTCACAAAAAATATACCTGTCACATAAAAATATTACGGCCATGCCATTCCATTTTATATAACAAAGAAACCATAATGTCAACTTTGTCTTAAGGTGTTAATAACTTTTTGTATTATAGTGTTTCAACTTCTAGAAACAATTTACCCAAAAATGAAGATTTGCTGAAAATGTACCCACCCTCAGGCCATCCTAAGATTTTGTTTCTCCATTGGAACGATTTGCAGCATTACAGTACAGCACTTGCTCACTAACGGATCCTTTGCAGTGAATAGGTGCCGTCAGAATGAGAGTCCAAACAGATCACGACTCTAGTCCATCAATTAACACTGTGCAGTGAAAAGCTGCATGTTTGTAAAAATTCAATCTAAAATGAATAATAATAATTCCTCCAGTAAAAATGTCTATCCCCTTTGTCCTCTTACATTAAAATCCAACAACATACAGTGCTTGTTTAGAACTGGTTTGGACTGTTTTTGCTTGTAAACAGTGCTTGATCTGGGCATATTTCTCTCTTGATTTATACAATATGACTTTTTCAAAGCATGAAACATCTTGATGGATTTGTCTTTACAAACATGGACTGGAGTCGTGTGGATTTATCAGCTGTTTTGACTTTCATTCTGACGGCACCCATTCACTGCAGAGGACCCACTGTTGAGCAAGTGATGTAATGCAAAATTTCTCCAAATCTGTTCTAATGAAGAAACAAGCTCATTTACATCTTGGCTGGCCTGAGGACGCGCAAATTTTCATTTTTGGGAGAGCTACTCCTTAAAGCGAATGAATGTGAGCACAACAAACAAGGAAAAGACAGTGCGTTGCAAAAGAGAGTTAAACATGTATGTCAAGATCTGTTCAAGACATTCAAGACATGTTCAGACATTAACTTTTGTTTAATTAATATGAAAAAAGTATTATTAAATAATGTCATTTAAAATAATAACATATATCTGCATGATAATGTGATTAAAAAATAAAAACATTAAATATTATAAAGCAGTGAATGTGACCAGTTTAAGTGGAAGAGATGTCATTAAAGGTTCTAATAGAATTCCATGCTAGAGTGTGTTATTTTAATAGAACTCTGACCACCATTAAATGCTGTTATTGGGGTGGATCAGTGAGATAATTGAAGAAAGATGTGCAATGTTTCTGCACAGACAGGAAAACATTGATTTGGGCATTGAATTTTCATTATGGCTTAAGTTTTTCTGATAAGAAAAGGTATAATGGAAATAAAATAAAACTAAAAAAAATTACACTGTGTTCAATGTAGTCAATATGGATCTACTATTTTATCACACTTCATAATGCTAGTATACAGAAGCTCTCTTTATAAGTGTGCATTTCACAGTATTCTGAATCATTCGTGACATCTTTCACTTAAATATTTTTTAACAAAACTTTTGTAAGATGACACTAGCAGGTTTAAGTAAAAACTCCTTTAAAAGCATTAAAAAAAGTTTGTAAGTGGACCCAAGGCCATGGCAGTGGTAAGTAATGAAGTTTACTAAAGAGGACGTTAAACAAGGATTAGAATAAATTAGCCATTCTGTCACAGACAGTCTCCATGAAGCTTTACTTGTTCTCTCACGTCTCTCTCACTCTCTCATGATCTGTCACTCCCTTCTCTTCATCTTCTGCCTTGATCCTACCTTTCGTTCTTTCCCTTCCTCCCGCAGTCTCAAAACAAGGCAACAACACAGGAAATTGGCTTTCTGTCCAGCCCAGACTCAATTAATTAGGGATTCAGGTGATCTAATGATTTGTACCAAATCCAATAAGACAGAAGCCATTATATAGTTAAAATGAGGGGATTAGTAAAAGATGAGTTAAGTGTGTAAGGATATTTCACCCAAAAATGAAAGCACCAGAGTATAAATCACAAATCACCACTTTTTTAAAAAAAACTTTTGAAAAATGTCTGGTTGCTCACCAAGGCTGCATTTATTTGATAAAGAAATAACTAAAAACAGTTACATTGGGGAATATAATAACGATTAAAAAAATCTGTTTACTATTTGAATATATTTTAAAATGTAATTTATTCCTTTGATGGCAAAGCTGAATTTACTTCATTCTTCATTGTCACATGTCCCTTCAGAAATCATTTTAGCATGCATTTGCAGGGTATATACAGCAATCCTTAAGTTAAATTTACTACTTTTTAATACCTTTTTTACTACCTTCAGAATATTTTTTAAAACCATCACGACACTGAATTGCAAGTGTTAATCAGCGACCTTTCTATAATTTACACAGATTTTTTACTTTTTACAATAAAAATAAAACCAATGCCATTCTTTATACTTATTGTGTTTAAAGTTTTTCTACAAGTTATATAATTATGAAAAACAGTAAACAAGTTTCCCCCAAATTTAATTTGTCTTTTAATTTATGAAATTTAAACATTTTATTTTTGGTAAATAAAGGAGATTTGCTATTAAAATTAAAACATGGAAGAAATATTGTGATTTCTTTATTCAAAAAATAAAGTTTTTTAATTTTTTTCAACAGTAGTAGCAGTATCACATACATTTTACTAAATAATAGTAATATTTCTAGCACAATGCCCTTATGTAAAAATTTACTTTTAGGCCTAATGAATGCATATTTGTCATTTTAACTGAACTTAAGACTGGTGGTGATGCTTAAGATATTTTTGGTCATTGAGGGTTTCTGTAACAAAATAGTAATAGATCAAATTAATTATTATTAAAAGATAATACTACTACTAATTCTACTATCATACTAATGTATATACAATGCACTATGAATTGATGAGCTGCTGGGTTCATGAATATTAATCACGTTGTCTGCGTTCGGTCAAACTGATTTGCTGAAATCAAAACAGGGACGGTACTAAATCAGCGCCAGCCAATGAAATTGCCATTAGCTCCGCCCACTACCGGAGAAACCGGTGTGTCTTCTGCTTGTTTGAAAATGAATATGAATAATTCTAAATGAACTCCGTTATTTTGACAGGAGAAGACAACAAAGAATAGTTTACATATAGCGTGTTGATTCAGCGTGGTAAGACTCGCTCTCTCTCTTTGCATGTGTGAGAAACAGCGCTATCAGTAAATCTGTTAGAAAACTTGCATTTGCCCATGAAGACGACGATGGTTGTCCAGTCTTTGAAGATATGCCTTGAAGCAAGTCTAAAATAAAACGGAAGCCAGCCACTTCTGTTGAGCGCGCAGTGTTCTGAGATGATGCCGAACGACCACTGAATATGACGTCAGCATCAAACATACGTTGAGACGGAGACGAAAGATCTTTGATTATCTGCCCAGATATGCTAAAGCCCATATTTAAACGAACTAACGCGAACGCAGATAGAATTTCAATCAGAATAGGACACCTGATAGTCTGAAAAAATAATACCTAATTTGGAAAAAAATAATACCTCTGAGACCACATTTAACACTTTTAATGGCCTTAAATTTGACTATTTTGATTTATCACTTTTTAATACTTTTTAAAACCCCGCGGACACCCTGATTTGGTACTCAGGAAACATTTAATTATTATCAATGTTGAAAAAAAATGATCTGGCTTAATATTTTTATGGAAACTGTGAAAAATCTGTATTCCAGATTCTTCAATGAATAGAAAGTTCAAAAGAATAGTATTTATTTAAAATCTAAATAAATGTCTTTAATTCACAATGATTAATTTGTGACATTAAAGCATTCATTTCTTTTTTTTTAAAGGAGAGTGTATGGAGCCCAATCCATCTAGACTACTATACTGTGGTATTATTTAAAATGAAGATACAAATTTACATATTGATTTACCACAGTTTTATCCAATTCAACTTGAGGAACCTCAGAAACACAAAAGACAGTATGTTTTACCTGAAGACACACTTTTAAATCTTGATAGATGACACACTTCATTGATCCCCAAGGGGACATTCAGACTTAACCAATCATTTCGCTGATAATTCCTTTCACACTTTTCTAGAAAGACCCCAATACAGTTTCCCCCCTTACCTTAATCACTGCAGGCTCTGAAATGACCGTCTCAGGCTTCAACACCTCCACGACCGCCTCTGGTATCACAGCCTTCTTCATACACCTCATCTCGAAGCCATACACATCGTCCCAGAATGCAATGCGGTCACTGTGTTTCTGAGTGTCCCCCACTGCCGCCAGGCTGATGTTGCAGCGGTCTGGATAGACTGAGAAGAAAGATGATACATGAAAGTAAGCAAAAGACAGGGCTAACATCTGATATATGTACAGTCAAACGAAGCCCTCACCAGTCAATACATCACATGACAAGAAAATTTTTCATTTTACAGACACTTTCACATCCAAAGTGACTCGCAGTACATATTTTACCACAGCCATCCTGAATTGAGCTCCTGAGTCGCACCTTCTGGGCTTTGAACCCACAACCTTTGGCTTACCGGTCCACAACTTCAACCACTAAGCCATGTCACATCCATTATAAGATTTATGTGCAGCTTTTCAGATCTCTGGTGCAGTGGTTGGCTCATATGATCCAGACATATCTGGGCCATTCTGCTCCCAGGGATGCTGGTTCGAGTCCATTAAACTCGAAATGACTCCAATTAAATGTCCTACATTTGTAAACTTTGACTGCATATTAACTTGTTGTCATTAAATATACAAGCTCTGAATGCTTAAACAAACTCACTGGAATGAATCAAGATGGCAAAAGGAGGCATCCAAAACTATTTGGAAACAGCAGTTTGAATGCACCACAATTATGACAAGGCAAAAGGAAGATTAATGCACTGATCAAACCACTTTAAGTACAATTTAACTGTAAATGTGTTCTAAACACACAGATAAAAAGCCAACCAAAGCAAAGACCATTTCAAGAAAAGCCAAAGCAGAACAACAAGGATAAAAAAATATGACTAGTTTTTTACAAAAAGTGTGGTTTAATGTAATTGATAGCTACAGCATAAGAGACGCTGGTCACTGTGTGGGCATATTAGACCTCATCCTTTACACAAATGTGCTATAATGAGCACATCTATCATCAAATGGTAAACCACAGCCTCGACTGTCTCTTTCAGCAATGTTTCAGTCGTTTCCAGTACTCGCAAATGTCCCTGTGTGATGATGTTAATGGTTACCAGCCACATGCTTCTGGCAAAAAACTCTAAATTCAGCTGATGGTCATAATCGTAAAAACTCTGCATTCATCAGTTCTTAATGTCTGTTTCGTTTGAGACACAAACTCGAAGCTGCTGAGCTGCTGTTCAGATCAGACCATCAGTACCATTAACTCTGTTCTAGACGAGCTCCAAGAGAGAGAAATCCATGTTGGACTATATCTCACCAACTTCGTCTGACCTTTAATCAAGGGTTAAGGGTGCACATTCAAGCTCACAGACCATAATAAAGTGTGTGCTATCAAAATCTCGTCTCCTATGTGACAGGATCTTGACTGGTGAGTTATAGCCTCCAGCCTGTTCCTTAAAACCTTCGCTATGACCCCGTGAGTGTCACATAGGGTGAAAAACCACACACGTACACACCTGGAGTGGATTTGTCACCTCATTTTCTCTGATTAGTAGAGCTTTGAGTGATCGTCTTGGGAGACGCAGGTGAGCGCTGATTGGGTGCTACACGGGACCGTCCCACACCTGAGCGGGGAGCGGAGACTAGGGAGAGAGAGAGAGAGAGAGAAGAGGGACGAGGGGGAGGCAGTGTCCCAAGATTCATAGCTTTGACATCTGCGTCCTTCTCGACTCGGTGCTCATGGCCCGTTTGTCAAGCACCCCCCTCCAGCTCCTCTTGAGGGCAGCCGTGAAGAGGGCAGTGGGAACAGGGGGTGAAAAAAAAAAAAAGCATCTAGTGATGAGAGAGCGAAAGCGCAGTCCACGTTTCGGATGAAGAGAAAGGTTAATAATATGAGGTATAAAGGAGAGATGAAAGAAGAGAGAGGGAGAAATGAGGTTATAGTGGCAGGGGTAAGTAATGTTGATCTGACACAGTGCAGACCTGCCACATGATTATATCAATCTGCTTCACACCAGTTATACATGGCTTCAGGCTTTCCGACTGAGCTGAAAAATAGAAACGCACTGCCTCACTGGACCACTGGCCTCTCCCGTTTTTGGCTTATATATATATATATATATATATATATATATATATATAATGATTTTTAATATTCAGCATTTCTTTTTCTGGAAAAATGTTGATGACTTATCCTACATGCAACATATTTTTGACCAATAAAACACCCACTAGAATGACGATATCCCTCCCCCTAATACCAAATGCATCTATGAAGTATAAATAGTTCATTGCTGTGACGTAAATAAAGCAAATGGATAATTTATTTTTCTTCTTAAATATGCTAACTCAGGAATGGAAAGCTCTCACATGCAATTTCTTGTGGTGGCAGCTGACCTTTTTTTTTTTTTTTTTAATAAGTGACATTAGTTTTAAAATACTTTGGAAATACTTGAAATAGTTTAAATACTTTAAATGAAATTTATAATACGTAAAGAATATTATAATTTTAAATAAAAATATATTTTCAAATTACACTATAAATATATTTAGTAAATATTATGTAAGTATTGTTATTAGTTAAAAATAGTTACATAAAATACCTTTAATTATATAGAAATAAACTTTTGTTGATATGTAAATCCACCCAATTATACAATGCAGTGAGATCAATGTGGTCTGATACACAAATGGGTGACTACTACAGGTCACTTTTGAACAAATGTCAAAATGGCTTTTAATCCTCAAAATGTTTCCTTTTCTTTAAAGAAATGTATACTTTTATTCAGCAAGGATGCATTAAATTGATCAAAAGTGACAGTAAAGCCATGTATACTATGACTAAAGATTTATATTACAGATAAAAAAAATAATAATAATTTGTATCATGGTTTCCACAAAAATGTAAATGCTGAAAAGATTTGTGCTGCATAACAATAAAATGAAATGTTTCTTGAGCAGCAAATCAGCATATTAAAATGATTTCTGAAGGATTATTTGACGCTGGACTATATTATATTTTAAAATACATTAAAACAGAAAACAGCTATTTTACATTGTAACATTAATCAAATAAATTGATCAAATAAAAACCTATCTACATATTTAAATACACACTAGTTATTAATTATTTAGAGTTCATTGAAAAGTACAAAAGAACCGTTAATTGAATAAAACAGAGACTGGAGTCATCACGTGGAATCATTATCATAACCAGAGCAGTTAAATTCCCAACCCTACGTAAAGATCAGGAGAGTGTAACATCTCCTGTGTCAGGATTATATTGAAGTTATAATTGATCCAGTCAGCATGTGCACAGTGCTGCGTACCATGTAAATCCTCAGCATCTGTTCACTTAAACCTCCACAGTGGACAAGAAAATGACACAGAGCCACAATACACTTGCAGAATGTTTAACATCCACTTCCACAGTGTCCACGACCTTCGGCAAACTTTAGTTTCCCGAACAATGAAAGAAAGATATGTTCGTTTTCTGGTATCTAGAAGGCGAGTGCTCAAGGACGGTTTAGTTATTCAGCAGTTGGTTTAATTTATTTTTTATTGACGCAAATCAATATGTAGTAAAAGGCAAAGCAGCATGCAGGGTGTGAGATAAGAGAGAACACCTGGAAAACACGCAGAGCATTATTCTGTAAACTACGGATGGGAGGGATGGGCTCACTGTGCCCCATCAGTAAAAAAAAACTAAAACAATTGGTAGGTCTGGCCAAGGAGCTCTCAGATACCCTTAATCTCATAACAAGAAGTTTAAAAAGCTGAAACATGCACATGACTCACCCAAACCATCGTCTGCGAGGTACTTATCCCTAGCGTACAGCACAGAATCCAGCATCGACTCAAACAGCAGGAAGTAGCCCTAGAAAATGACAAAATTGGGGTAAAACTCTTTAATATGTGAAGATACACATACAGAATGCCAGATATCACATTCAGGTTCATATAATATGATGACATTGAAGCACATCTTAGTGCATTTTAAAATGTAATGCTTGACTTGAATCAAATCTACAAACCTAATATTTGTGTCCGTGTGTATGTATATACACTGAACAAAATTCTAAACGCAACACTTTTGTTTTGGCCTCCATTTTTCATGAGCTGAACTCAAAGATCTAAGACTTTTTCTATGCACACAAAAAGTGTATTTCTCTCAAATATAGTTCACAGATCTGTAAGTGAGCACTTCTTTGCCAAGATAATCCATCCACCTCACAGGTGTGGCATATCAAGTGTGAAAAGATAGGTGCATGAAACACTTTACTTTAGACATTTAGTTCTAGCATACTGAAGAAAAAAAAAAGAGATTTACAAATAATAAGGTAAGTTACAACCATATAATAATATTTAGATATTTAACAAAGCACTAATTGTAATTATAAAGGCATTTGCTGATTTACAGACGTTTTCCTCTAATTAAGTTGTAAAAAGTCACATAGACACTTCTGTGCTCATAGGCTTAGGTCAACTGGACCAGCATCCTCAAAAGCCAAGCTGTGACTCGCACTGGATCTCTCTGGGTCGTTTTTAAACAGACTTAGCATTAGAGTGATGGCTAAGCTTGTCCATGGTGTAATTTAGAACCCAATTTCACAGCCGGCTGCCTCCACTGCAGTAAAGAGAGAGAGACAGAGAGAGAGAGAGAGGGGGAGAGAGAGAGAGAGAGAGAGAGAGAGAGAGAGAGAGGGGGAGAGAGAAAGATGTACATATATACACACTACCATTAAAAATATTGGGGTCAGCAAGTTTTTTTTTTTCTTTTATATGTATAAGAATTTATTACTTTATTCAGCAAGGATGCATTAAATGATCAAAAATGACAGTAAGGCCTTTTGAACTATTTATAAAACGATAAAAAAAAAGGTATAAAAATCTGCATCTCAGGAATAATTTTTTTGACATTTTAAACTAGAAAATCAAATTATTATAATCAAATGATAATATTCTATTTTGATCAAATAAATGCAACCTTGAGCTTTAGAGACTAAAAATACTTTTTAAACTATCTATCTATCATCTATCTGTCTGCCTGTCTATCTATCTGTCTATCATCCATCAGTCTGTCTATCAAGCTATTGTACTAGAATAATGTAACTATACATGTATAATCTATAATAAGAGCCGTAAAATAAGTTTGTATACCAGCAGTAAATGTTGCTGGGAACGCAATGTGACATTAAAAACATTACTGTAACATTTTTACGTGCTACACAATTACTCATTAAATAAAACTTGAAAAGCTACACTGTTTTGAAAGAAGTTTCTTTTAAAATATTGAAAAAAAAGTAGTGAAAAAAATCTCTGCCCTTAGTAGCACCCAAACACTGGTGTGTAATGTAATCTTATATATAAAAATAATTTCTCCCACCAAGCATTTAATCATTTATTATTAGCTAAAGAATTAATCAGAGCAATCGCTCGCCTCTTTCATGGTGTGTGGATCCATTGTTTCCTGAAATATAGTCTAAACACTTCTTTCTTAAAGTTTTATTTTTTTATTTTTTAGAATACTTCTGTAAGCTGACATCCCACAACTTCTAGTCCAAGCAAAATGTAAGTATTCAAAGGCACATTACCTGTGCATAACTAGGTAAAATCCCAAAGAGAGAAGATCCAATAACACACACTGGTGGTAAAGAGAGTCACTGCAACATTAATGAACGAATCTGGCCAAAATGCAGATCGATTCATTAAGCCATGTGGAGCTAGGGCAGAATTACATGAATGCAACTAATTAAATGCTAATGAAAATTGGACAGCAGCATTCATGCACATTAAACGAATTACCCCATAAACACACACACACACACACACATAAATGAACACTACTTCTTTTCCATTTAGATTTGGAGCGGAGAATTCATTAAATGTAATATAATTACAGTTCACATTGCAATAGATTAAATGTGAGGATGACTGCAAAAAATTGCTTCTCTTACAACATCTAAAACATAATTTAAACATGTTAATGAAGTCTAGGTTCTGTTTAAGAACATTTGATTGTCTTTTTTTTTTTTTGTGAACATCGTAGAATAGTGTTAGTATGGCACAGATTGGTCATCTCTGCTCTATAAACACCTGGCATCAGCAGTTTTTAACCTCCGCTAACGTCATGAGCTTTCAGCAAACAATCCTCTCAATTACAGTTCAACAATATCAACCTCACTCACTCACTCACTCAACCCCCCCCCCCAAAAAAAATCCAAGGCCAGAAACACTAAACACATAAATGGTTCAAACTACACGGTATAATGAACTTAATGTCTGCATACTAATGCAATATACAGTAAATAAATACTAACGTCTTAATAATTTCCCTGCTATGTTTAACCTTTTCTCCACTGAGACAGACTTGGAGAGACATTACAGGAAATGATGAGACCATATCACACAAAAAATATATAAATTTGGCTTAAAAAAATATACATCAACCTTACCATCAATGTTAGAAACGTTGTTGTTGTTGTGCTGCCTTAATATTTTTGAGGAAACTTTCGTACTTTCATCAATTCAGGAATCTTTCATCAATAGAAAGTTCAAAAGAACAGTATTTTATTAGAAATAAGTACTTTTTTAGGATTAACCCGAGAAGGACATTTTCTCATAAATAACACTGTCCCTTAAAAATCATGTCGGATTAATGACAGCATAGCAGTGCGCATTCAGCTGAAAATCATCAGTTTATCACCATAATATTGCTCATTTATCAGTTATCATGTATAACATGATAATAATATTGGAGCATACCAAATTAGCAAAATGTGCAATCTTGTTGATGCTTATTGAAAAATCATATCAGCTCGGTGCAGCTTGAAGAGTACAGACAGCACAAGATGAATAAACCTAACAGTCTGTGCTTCATTAAAAAGTTTCTACTTCTCCATCTAACGATGTGTTGTTTGCAGGCAACAATTAAAAGACATTAAGATAAATGACCATAACATACACTAAACGCTATTGTTAATAAAGCATAGTTTGTGGAATAAATCAAAACTCTAGGGGCAAAACTGTTTGCTCAGTGTGGATCGAGTGTGTCAGAGCCTGATTTGCATATGAATACAGACGAGTAGTAAATGTTCCATATTGTACATGCATATTCAAATGACGCAAACCCCACGTTTCCACAATTAATTTTAGAAGGACAATGGATGCTTGAGAGCTTCTTTGTTGATCGGTGACAAATCCAGGAAAACACTGTCGGATACACAATTTAAATGTTTCATGATGTAACATAGAAGAAAAGGGAAACTATGATGGAGTCAAAATCTGGGAACATCAGGAAATGAAGAATCCTATTTCTCAAAGAGCGGGTTTTCTTTGCAATTTTTCTCATAAAAACATTAATTTCTCTGTACTGAATACATATTGTTCAAACAGCAAGCACATCTGGGTAAGTCAGACTATGAGTAAGTATGTTGGTGTGTGTGTGTGTGTGTGTGTGTGTGTGTGTGTGTGTGTGTGTGTGTGTGTGTGTGTGTGTGTGTGTGTGTGTGTGTGTGTGTGACGCAGGCAGCTGTAGGCTGTGGACGGAGTGAATGATTGCAGCTGTCCTCTTCTGCGACAAGTAAGACTGCTATCAAGAGATAATAAGGCCCAAGATGGGATCTGCCATTAATTCAACTTGACCATCACCACACACAGCAGCTCATAGTTTCCCAAAGGTATAAATATCAAAACAGTTCATATGAACCTTAAGTTGAAAGTTCAAACTGCTATGTTAACTTTAACTGCAGATAAATAGTGACATAAACGTTTATCTATATAAACATCATTTAGGATGCAGGGAAGATTTAAACATCTGTTGAGCAAGGTAAAGTTTGTACAACACAATCTGCAGTCTACCACAGAGTTGAGTAATGTTTATTCACCTCCATGCATTTACAAATCTGCGCAACAGTCAGTTTCTGGCAGTCAATGGTGTAGGTTTTTGTTGAAGCCATCTTTTTTCATTATTTAGATAGACAGACAGACAGCTATATATATATATATATATATATATATATATATATATATATATATATATATATATATATATATATATATATATATATATATATATATATATATATATATATATATATATATATATGATCATATGTTTAAATTTAACCATATTTTTAATTTAATTATCATTTGCAGTTTCATGGGATTGTAGTTCTGTTCTTTCCTTCACTAAAGCTGTTTGTAAAGAAAAACATCGGAGTATTTTGACATAAGCCAAGAGGAGACTGGTTTTCCTTTGCTAAAGTAAGGAAACATTGCTTCCTTTGCTTCTACATTTCCCAGAGGTACGCGCAAGATTTTCAAAAACTTTTGACTAATAAGCACTTACAGTATTGTTCAAAATAATAGCAGTACAATGTGACTAACCAGAATAATCAAGGTTTTTCGTATATTTTTTTATTGCCACGTGGCAAACAAGTTACCAGTAGGTTCAGTAGATTCTCAGAAAACAAATGAGACCCAGCATTCATGATATGCACGCTCTTAAGGCTGTGCAATTGGGCACTTAGTTGAATTAGTTGAAAGATGTGTGTTCAAAAAAATAGCAGTGTGGCATTCAATCACTGAGGTCATCAATTTTGTGAAGAAACAGGTGTAAATCAGGTGGCCCCTTTTCAAGGATGAAGCCAACACTTGTTGAACATGCATTTGAAAGCTGAGGAAAATGGGTCGTTCAAGACATTGTTCAGAAGAACAGCGTACTTTGATTAAAAAGTTGATTAGAGAGGGGAAAACCTATAAAGAGGTGCAAAAAATGATAGGCTGTTCAGCTAAAATGATCTCCAATGCCTTAAAATGGAGAGCAAAACCAGAGAGACGTGGAAGAAAACGGAAGACAACCATCAAAATGGATAGAAGAATAACCAGAATGGCAAAGGCTCAGCCAATGATCACCTCCAGGATGATCAAAGACAGTCTGGAGTTACCTGTAAGTACTGTGACAGTTAGAAGACGTCTGTGTGAAGCTAATCTATTTTCAAGAATCCCCCGCAAAGTCCCTCTGTTAAAAAAAAAGGCATGTGCAGAAGAGGTTACAATTTGCCAAAGAACACATCAACTGGCCTAAAGAGAAATGGAGGAACATTTTGTGGACTGATGAGAGTAAAATTGTTCTTTTTGGGTCCAAGGGCCACAGGCAGTTTGTGAGACGACCCCCAAACTCTGAATTCAAGCCACAGTACACAGTGAAGACAGTGAAGCATGGAGGTGCAAGCATCATGATATGGGCATGTTTCTCCTACTATGGTGTTGGGCCTATTTATCGCATACCAGGGATCATGGATCAGTTTGCATATGTTAAAATACTTGAAGAGGTCATGTTGCCCTATGCTGAAGAGGACATGCCCTTGAAATGGTTGTTTCAACAAGACAATGACCCAAAACACACTAGTAAACGGGCAAAGTCTTGGTTCCAAACCAACAAAATTAATGTTATGGAGTGGCCAGCCCAATCTCCAGACCTTAATCCAATTGAGAACTTGTGGGGTGATATCAAAAATGCTGTTTCTGAAGCAAAACCAAGAAATGTGAATGAATTGTGGAATGTTGTTAAAGAATCATGGAGTGGAATAACAGCTGAGAGGTGCCACAAGTTGGTTGACTCCATGCCACACAGATGTCAAGCAGTTTTAAAAAACTGTGGCCATACAACTAAATATTAGTTTAGTGATTCACAGGAATGCTAAATCCCCCAAAAAAAAAATTTTGTACAAAATAGTTTTGAGTTTGTACAGTCAAAGGTAGACACTGCTATTTTTTTGAACACACCCCTTTCAACTAATTGCCCAATTGCACAGCCTTAAGAGCGTGCATATCATGAATGCTGGGTCTTGTTTGTTTTCTGACAATCTACTGAACCTACTGGTAACTTGTTTGCCACGTAGCAATACAAAATATACTAAAAACCTTGATTATTCTGGTTAGTCACATTGTACTGCTATTATTTTGAACAATACTGTATAAGCTCTCTTACTAACAATTGAAATAATGTATCCCATTGACTTTTTTATTGTATGGACAAAAATGGACAAAAATGGCCAATATCTTATTTTATGTTCCACAGAGGAAGGAAAGAAGTAAGGTTTGGATGGCATGAGTGTGAGTAAATAATGACAGAACTGTCTTTTTTGGAGCAGGGCTTGTTTTATTCATTTCCATGACTTTCACACGAAAGCTGCTCTACAGTACACCATCATGACCTTATTACAGGAACGATCCTCCTGGAGCAGCCTGGGGTTAAGCGGCTTGCTCGAGGGCACTGTGGTGATAGCTCAATGTCTGCACACCTTCGTCCTCCAGCCCTGATCTTTAACTAATGCCCGAGAATTTAGAAGGCATCTACACACGACCTTTGTCCCCTTCACTGAAGGACACGTATCAGTCGTTTCCTTTATCTGCTTATATGCATGATATCTGGCTTGCTGCAAACACACAATATATGCCCAAAGTGAAGTAAACTACAACTTGCTGCACAAATAAAGAATGTTAACAATAATGTTCTATCATATTATGTTTGTGTATTCTATTAGCATTAATATTCTATGCGTGTGTACATAAAACAAAAAAGTAATTTTCGTGCTTTTATTAGGTGTTTATTTTTCATATTTTACATTTGTATTCATTTTATTTCAAGTTAATTTTTAAAAATTTTATTTTTTAATTTCAATTTTAAATGACATATTATACATATATATATATATATATATATATATATATATATATATATATATATATATATATATATATATATATATATATATATATATATATACACACACACATACACACACACACACTGAATGAATGTAACTTTTTTTTTAATGTTTATAATATATGGCAGAAGTACTATGGAATATTTTTTTATTCATTTTAAATGTTTTTTGTGTCGTACAGTCCTAATCCCAATCAACATTCATTGTATGAAAAAAGCAGCTCAGACATTCTTCAAAACATCTCCTTCGATGTTCTACAAGTAAAAAGTTATATGGGGTTGGATAGACAAATACTAGTGAAAGGATTTACATTTTTGGGTGAACTATCCCTTTAATAAGGGGTCCTGTTAACATCAGGCAACAGTCATCAAGAAGATCTTTTTAGCTATTTTGTATGAATATTTCACGAACTGTAAAACATCTTAAAGCTTCCCTCAACTGCCCAATCGTTTCGCCTCTTAGGTGTAACCGAGGACTGAAAAGCCATAGCATGATGTGATGGATCATCCTGTGACAACCTTTATTTGGCCTTCTTCTAATTCACTTCTCCTCTCCTCCACATAGCCAGTGACAGAAACCATCCCACTCTTTATTTTTGCCCCTTAATCTAATCCAGTCTGTTTGTTTTGATGGGAGTTAAATTACAGATCAATTGGTGAGTTATGAAATGACATTACATCGGCTCAGACCCGTCTCTCCCTGCCAGACAAACATCTCGGCATTCTGAAAATTACCCCCTCTGATTTATCGATTCGTTCTCGCTCTCATTCTCGTGCTTACACGTACACATCCAAACTCCAAAAGACAGCCGAAAAGTAGGAAAGTCAACCACCTGGGAAAAACTTTCTCTGACACTCAAGACAGAAAATAAAGAGGATGAGACATTTTGGACAACAGGTGCACAAATGTCAGTTTCCAAGAGTCAATTCCCACACTATTCTGTTCATTAACTGTAACATTTAACTGGAAAAGTGATTGCACACAGGGTTGCATTCTCAGTGATGCTACAAAAGGCACTATTGAAGGCGTCAGGATCTTTATGATCACAATATTTATGGTCTGCTTTTTCTTTCTGGTTATGGTGAAGCTACATAAAATCTTGCTGATTTGCTGAATGTTTAAAATCTGCCACCATAAAACTCATATTCGGTAGATATCTGAAGCAAATTATTCCTCTTTTGCAGGTTTATTATAGTTAACTAAGACAATAACAAAAACAATGATAAAAAATAAAACTTTTCTTTACATGAAATAAAACATTAACTTGTTTTCAGTAATAGATATTGCCAAAACAATATTTCTCATTATTTACAGTAGTTTAGCATGATGTACTAATAAAAATATTTACAAAAAACAAAGATATATAACAGACAAAAAAAACAGAACAAAATAACTAAAACTTTGTTTAAAATTACATTGAAAACTGAAAAATCGAAAAGTAAAAACTAATTCTAAATATTCATAAAAAATTGTAAGAGTATCTCAATTACAATAAAATGAGATCTAAAATAACAAATAAAAAAATAAAAAATAGAGAAAAGTGAAAACTTTCCCTAGAAGCTAGGTGCTGAATTCATCAAAAAAATAAAAAATACAATTTCATGCAAAAAATGACTAAAATATAAAAGATTCTGAAAAAATATATTGTAGGATTAACATGGTCAATAAGACAGGGTAAAAAATAGTTTTTAACGTTTACTCCAAAAATCATCCACAGTGCACTTTTAAACAGTCGTTATCTGTCGAATGTAATGTAAAATATACATCTATATATATATGTGTATTTCTTTGTAATTATTTGCGAAATGTACTCACAATTTCTGAGTTAAAACCTTTGCAAGGTAAATCCTCCACCTAATTTTTCATTGCTTATCTTGTACCTTACTTTTATGGTCTATTATGGAAGCTTTTATGGATCAATGTACAGCAATACTTTACTCACAACCATTTGACCAGAATCAGCATCTAATCTCTTTGGATTGACAAGCACGTCAAAGTTAGATATCGGAGGTGGTGGACCAGGGTGACTGCTCTTTTCTGTGGACATGTGTCTCCTACAGCTCTGTGCAAGAAGGTAATTGTAAAACTATTGTTCCATAACATTTTGAGAAATGATTTTCAGAAGCTGGCTGTATGCTCCCCTGCTTTCACAAGGAAACGGTGGCAATGCACAAACACTTCAGACGTTTTCAGAATGAAATGGACGACATTGCACAGGTGATGAAGGGCAGGATTTTTACACCATTTAGCAAGCCAGAGTTGTAATCGTAAAATAATGTGCTCCAGAGACCCAAATCTCAAGCTACTTTGTCAGAAGCATAGCAGGCACACATGCAAACATACTGTACAATCATTTACACGTTAACCGATGCCTCAGGCACTGAGTTTGTTGAATTATAGCCCATTCATGCAAATAAAAGGGGACAAAATAAAAAACATTTATTATTTCACAATTAACCTGCAAGCGATAAAAAAAACCTCAGCGACAGCAGAAATTCACATGCAGGTTGAATTCGCATGGGGCATACTGGAAGTTTCCAAATTTAGAGAATAATTCTCCAATGTCCTTTTTTTCAGCCTGTGGCTAGGTGGCTCGAGTTATGACCTACTTTTCCCCTTTCCTACCGGACTACAAATTAAGGAAACTTCAACAAGGAGTGCAGCGCAATACAAGCTTTTATAGCCTTTCTCACTGTCAAATCCATAATACCAATTTCTCTGTCTTGCCAGGATAGAAATCAAAGCAATTATCCACAATACGCCATGCATTACAGTCATTTTAACACTATTATAAAGGGAATCAAGCACAGCACGAAACCTCCTCATTTTCAAGCAGCAGCAATAGGAATACGATATAAGGCACCAGTTTTAATATATTTATCACTAAGAATAATCCCAATAAACAATTCTTCAGCCAACTAAGAATTTGAATAATAATGTAGAATTTAACTGATGTACTGGCTGACACACTGGCTATTTTACAATGGATGAGCAGTGTTTGATATCAGATTTAAAGGGACAGTCCACCAAAAAATGAATATGCTATCATCATTTACTCACCCTCAGGTTGATTCAAACCTGAAAAAAAATTATTTAATCAGTGGAGCATAAATGAAGATAATTTTAGAAATTTCAGTCTTTCAATTTCAGTTTTTTTTCGTACAATGGAAGTCAATGGTATGTAAAGTCATACAGGTTTGAAACAACATGAGGGTGAGTAAATGATGACAGATTTTTCATGTTTGGATGAACTATCCCTTTAAGAGCCAGAACTATCGGTTTTACAATTAAATATTATTTCACATTGATAGCATTTATTTATTTATTTTATTTTCAAAAGCGCTTGTTAGGTTGTTCACACAAGTGGAGAAACCTGTTTTTTTAATGTTTTTGCTTGTAAACAGTACTTGACCTGTGCATATTTCTCTCCCGATTCAGATGAAATGGCTTTTTCACTGGAGAAAGCAATATTTTAGAAAGAGGAATCTTTGGTATTTTACCCAAAAGCAGCGGATTGAAGAAAAAAAAAATAATTATGGATTTGTTTATTAAAAACACACAGCTTTTCACTTCATGACAATACTTGTGGGTTATTGTGAAACTTTTATCGCTGTTTGGACTCATTCTGACGGCACCCATTCACTGCAGATGATCCATTGGTACGCAAGTGATGTAATGCCACATTTCTCCACATATGATATGACGAAGAAACCTACTCATCTACATCTAGGATGGCCTGAAGGTGAGTCAATTTTCATTTTTGGGGTGAACTGTTCCTTTAATGTTTGTCTCTTAAAGTTGTGCTTCTCATACTCATGGTCAGTCATATCTAAATAAATGAGGAGTGATGCCTGGCTTCTTTAATGAGCATGAAAGCTATGCCATTCTGGATTATGCCTGCAATGTATCATTTATCAATCAACAATAAATCATTACTTCTTTTTCATTTTCCAACACCAGGGCAGGTTTTGAAAAAGGGAAATAAATGACTGGGCAGAAAGAAAAAACACTGACACATCCAACTCCTTAATGTCTAATTTTGGGTCAACCCCAACTATAATTGTTGTAAATGCAGATTTATAAAGGCAAAGCTAGCCATTTTGCTTCAATGAGCAGTGCATTCCTTGTATAATGCATTTTTATTCTCTCAGGAAAGCATTTTAATATTTACAAACTGAAAAATGCACAAAAAGCATCCACTCACCATCCACTCTGAAATGATGATGTCCACTTTTTCCACAGGAAGGTCAATTTCTTCTATTCTGCCCTTGATCAGTGTGATGGTGTCTTCAAGTTTATTTGATCTAGGCAAAGAAAACATTCAAATAAACTTTTTATCTAACATTTAAATAGCAATAGTAGATGATTTTGATTATATTAACTAAATGAAATTAAATGAATACAAAATTCATTATTTATTTCCAAGTGTTCCAATGAATAAAAAAAAAAAATGCAAGGAAAACGTAAATTATAAAATGCATGTTACTAGTTTTAAACAACTCGGCTGTGACTATGAATGATAATTACGCTCATTAGGCCTGGATTCAATCTCCTCAGAAAGACATCTGCTAATTAATCCAAATTACACACACCACAGAAGATTTTCCAGGACAACAACACTAACGTTCCAATTTGACAGCACCTCCTCCCAAGACCTTTTGCACTAAGAGTCAGCAAACTACCATTCACCTGAGTGTTTGTGTGTATGAGTGTAAACGTGCATGAACAACTACCCCCCACCCCCACCTTATTTAAATGATCGCTCCCATTTTGACCGGTAACCCTTAACATCAATCTCTCTAAATACTCCATTATCATGACAGCTAATGTTACTAGGGACAGAGTCATTACTCAAGCCTGCAGAGTGCGTTTCTGCCCAACTGATCCTTATCTCTGCACCTTCGCGCTATCACACTCTTCCAGAATCCCATTGTAGCGCTCCCTCTATCTGCCCCTCCTTCAGCAGACTGTCCCGAGCTAGGGAACACTAATCTCATTACTGGGTTAATTTAGAGGACAATGTCAGCTACAAGGGGGAGAAAGAGGAGGAGGAGGGGGATTTGGGACACTTTAATACTTCCCTCCACTGGATGGTACTTGGTTTAGGGAATATGATCCAAGTATATTGATCCTCTGGGACTGATGATTGGATTTAAGGTGTGAAGTGATGATGACAGACTGGATTATCCACCAAATCACTACCATGACTGGTGTTAAATGGTGTAATCTAGGGAATAAGTACCTAAATTGTAGAGACCGTGCAAGGATTATCTGGTTTTCTACTATAAATGCTCTTACGATATTAATTAATACACTCATGGAACAAAAAGCTGGGGCAACATTTCACACAAGTCCAAGATGAAATTTTTGCAATGCACCTGCATTACAGAAATAGTCTGTATTAAATATTCCAGAATGTAGAAAAAAAATTTGCCGTAGGATTTACTTTGAAACAATTAGCACTCAGAAATTGCTAGTCAATTTCACAAAGAAATGACGAAATGAGACACATACTGATTAAACATGACAGTTTTTAGACGAGACTGAAAGTAGCAAGTTCTTATAAAAAATTTTTTTTTTAAAAAGTGTAATTTACAATTTTTTTTTTTTTTACAACCTTTTTTTAACAAAGGTGTTTCCATAAGTAATAAACACTTTTTTGCAATTACACTTTGAATTTGCTCTTAAATTTTACAAACAATTACAAAAAACTGCAGGTAACACATTAAATTAAATATGAAATTTTGAAGTAGAAAAACTGAGAAAGTGTCTTTGAAAAAAAAAAAAATATATATATATATATATTATATATATATATATATATATATATATATATATATATATATATATATATATATATATATATATATAATAATCATAATATATATATATATATATATATATATATATATAATAATCATAATATATATATATATATATATATATATATATATATTTTTTTTTTTTTCACAGCGCACAACACTGGTTTACTCTCTAAACTCTGTCGGGTTGTCTCTATCATGACAAACTGCTTGTGATTTTTACACATTTTAGTCACTGTAAAGTGTTTAAATATTCGATGTAAAAGTAAATAATACTTAAGTCTGTGCAGAACTCTCCATTGTACATGCATTGCTATCAAAGTGTTTATTTAATTCCTTTAATATTGTTTTTTGATGTATATATTTAACATTCAATTAAAAAAAATTAATTCACATCTCTATAAAACTGAATCAAGCATCATGCAGGTCAGAAAACCACCTCTGTAAAACCCATACACGCTCAGGCGGCATGAAGTAGGCCTCGGCCCAACAGCGGCCCAGCGAGCTGTAAAATTAAACTTCATTTTCCTTTCATCCTCCTGCCTGCTTCGACTCCTCACACTTATGTATTAACAATAACCATAATCAAAAAAATCTCCCAGAGACACCACCTGTAGTGAACACATCTCAACTCCAACACATAAAACTATATCTCTGCTTCTGGATGAAATGGAAGTGCCCTCGGATGTGATACATGAGGTAATTTTTATGGGCAGATAGGTCGTAAAGGAAGCAGATAGGACAGGCTGGAGACCATTTGTATGTTTAGTGTGCGTGTGAGATCCTGTGCCGGGATTGAAGTAGGGGAGATTGGAAGTCGACTGGGTGGATGTAAATGGCAGGCCTTTAGGAACGTGACTGAAGCCCGTAAATACATTGAAGTCAACCACTGAGACAAATAGAAATAGAAAGAGGACTAGTTTTTGATGAGATTGCAGGATAATGATAGAGCTTGCCGGCCTGGGATTGGTGCAAGAGTGTTTCTCAGGCCAGTTGACAAAACTGACACTTCCCCTTTTAGGCCAATTACGCATTGTCAATGAATATTTGACATTGACACTTTTATGGATTTTGTTTGGCTTTCAATGATGCATTCCATATTGTTTTTGCAAATTCTGCTGATGTGTCAACATGATGGCTAGATGTTGTATCGATGGCTAACATATATTAAACTATAAAATTGACTTCTGATAGACTTGGAAGCATTATTAAGAATGTTTTGAAAACTACATACAATGCAGAAAAAAAAAACCTAGTTGTTGAATGCTGCATTGGCAAAAAAGTACTTTTATTTGTATGACTTTGTGGCGAGTGGGGCGGGGCCGAGAGGCGTGGGAACGAGGAGTGAGGCCAGGTGTAGTGATTGGAGATGAGCTACACCTGCACCCCACCGCCGGTCTCGAGTCCCACGTAGGAGATGGAAGGATATAAAACTGGAGCGACTATAGTGAAGGACGAGAGAGGACCAGGCCTGGGCCATATTTTTATGTTTGCTTTTTATTTTGTGCGCACCAGTCGTCCGTGAGGGGCTGGTGCACTGTTTTGTGTTTATTTTTGAATTATTAAAATGTTTTGATTGTGCGCCGGTTCCCGCCTCCTCCTTCCCGATGAGTATGGAGATTTTATTATTACAGACTTTATGTTTTGTTTTCTATTTGTATTCTGTGCAAATTCCACTGATGTATCACCAATACATATAAAATGTTGTGAAAAAACTAACATTTAATGAATAAAAGTAAAAAAAAAATAAAAAATTCACGCAAATATAAAACTATAATTCTAAAAGATTTTTATTGTAGTCGGGACAGTAAAATTTTAGATAGAAACAGAAAAACTCCCAGCAAATACTGGCGAAACTTACAGAGAGGAAGCTGGATTGTTTAACGGGAAGAAGTGTCTCAAAGTGGATGAAGTTGGGAAAAAAATAAAGCCAAAAAAAAAAAACACTTCGGAAGCAATAAAAGGACTTAAAGGGTTAGTTCAGCAAAAAAATGAAAATGAAAGCATAAATTACTAACCCTGAAGTCATCCTAGGTGTATATGACCTTCTTCTTTCAGATGAATTCAGTTGGAGTTTTAACAAATATTGTCTTTGATCTTTTAAGATGTTTGATGGAGCTTAGCAGGTGTTGGACTGCATCGGTCCATGAGAAGTTCTTTGCTGAACTAACACTTTAATATTTACAGAGGAGATGTTCAAGAAACACCAAAGGGGAACACAAGATGATTTTATTTTTACCTTTTTTTTTTTTTTTTTGACCAACTTTTTTATATTAACAAAACAACATCCATGGGAGCAACCGCTTTTTAATAAAAAACAAGTAAACGTATGCCAAGAGGGCCTTTCTGATCTACTCAAGAACCTGTTCATTTCTTCAGTGCGATGTTGACTCACCTGACAATGTCCATGGCCTGGTAGATGATCTCAGACTGGTCGACAGCAATGACCTTCCTGGCTCCCGCTTTGGCGGCGAACATGGAGAGGATTCCTGTACCACATCCCACATCAAGCACCACCTGCGGGTTAAAGGAGCAGCGCGTAACCTTTCTGCACTATGCCAGCTTGTCTGTGCCATCTTAAGCGTGCAGATGTATGATAATGGCACCGGAGGCATTTATCATGCTGACAGGGTCTAACCCTTATTTGCCAAAGTCCACGGGCTGGACCACGATGGCTGAGATAAGCCTCTCGTCGTCTACCCCCACTTCACCTTTTTCTTTCCAGCTCAGTGCGTCACCTCGCTATCCATGTTCAGCTGTGGCCGGCTCAAGCTGATCTAGCCAATGTCAGCGCAAAATAAATGGTTTGTATATGAGCTGTGGTGTACTTTATGTGTGTGCACGGAAGCACCATTATCCTGTTATCAGCCCACTGCAGTTGACACATAAGAACCCCCCTTTAAAAAAAATACTGCAGCTTGGTATAATGCAAGGTTTTGTCATCGCAATTATTACTCTGTCATAGCTTTTTCTACAACACTTAAAAATGGCTTCAGGAAGCCCATACTCACCTTGTCCTTGAAGACGTCCATGTTGTGGTACATGAAGTCTCGATAGCTCTCAGTGCGCACCTTGTCCTGTTGAAAAAAGAGACAACCAAAGACCTAAGCAATGACACAGTGTCACCATCGTACTTTCTATTAAGAAGACAGAGCGCTCTCATCCCAGCGAGGGAGTAGCCGCTGAACAGGATCCAATCATTCAGAGCAAAAATGTAATTTTAACGCTTTATCCACAGTTAAAGCTGACAGTCAAGGAGCATGCTGGAAATCAAATTAACAATCGTTAAGCAGCATGAAATAAAAATCTCATTTTTAACAGTCAAGATTGAATTAGAAAGCAATTCAAAGGATGTGTGACTGGTAATGAATTTTTTTGTGTGTTTTTTTTTTTGAGGGAAGGAGGTTGCTGTTGTTGGCAGTGGAGATGAAAAATTTAATGAAACTGGTCCTGGCACGTCTTGCTTTGCTAGCAGAATTTCAGCCAGAATTGGCTAATTAACCTGCCAATCAGAATTAGTACCACCGAACATACATGACGCTGGAAGCTATTTACAATCCCAATGAGAGCCATTACATTTATATTGGGTTAAACCAGAACATGTAAAAATAATAATTAAAAATAAATAAGGGCCTCTTTTTTTATGATTAAACATTTAGCTTAAACATTTTAAAGTATTTTTTCCTGAACATTTTTCTAAACTACTGGTCAAAAGTCTCGGTTGCACTTTATTTTACAGTACGTGTACTAACATGTACTTATAGTGAACTTACAGTGTATTTATCTAAGAAAGTTCTGGTAATACAAGGTAACTACATGGGGTAGGGTTAGGTTTAGGGGTAGGTTCAGGGTTAGTACCTAGTTATTACATAGTTATTGTAATTACTATAATAAGTACATAGTATGTACATGAGGAACAGGACTGTAAAATAAAGTGCTACCAAAGTCTCAAATTATTAAATTTTTTCTTTAATGTTTCTTAAAAAAAAAAAAAAGTCTGCATTTGTTTCATCAAAAATACAATAAAAACATAATATTGTGAAATATTTTAACATTTAAATTTTTTTATTTTAATATATTTTCAAAGGTAATTTATTCCTGTAATGGCAAATCTGAATTTTCAGCAGCCATTTATTCAGTTTTCAGCATCTCTTATTCTTTCATTAACCATTCTAATATACAGTGTTTGCTGTTTGTGAAAACCATGATACAAAACCATTTAAAAGTTAGGGGAAGGAAGAAATTAAGAAAGAAAGAAATAAAAAATTATGTTTCTCCAGTAGGATCCGATTTGATTTTTATCCACTCTTTCATCCATTAAAAAACACTTTCAAATTATGGCAGAAATTCCATTAGCATTCCTATAGGATTTGATGTTCTGAAGGGAAATATTTCAATATATGTGAATATTTCAAATCAAACTTATTTGAAATCACCTTCTGATGCAGATTAAAAAAAATGTTGAAGGAAAAGTTCACTTAACTTTCCTTACATGGAAAGTTTTGCGTTATTTAAAGGGTTAAAGATCGTGAGTCGTGACGGTAAATGGCATCATTTTACGGTGGACAGTAAAAGCGTCAGCGCTTGCGTTGCACCATACAGCTCGCCTCTACTCTGCAGAGTTTCAACTCTGACGCAAACCGCTGTTTAATGCAAGTTGGAGGAGGCACCAATCACTGGCCCTCTCCAGGACATACTGCAGTATGAGAGCTGACGATCCAAAAGCTCCTTTACTGCAGTTACAGCACTCAAACAATGACATCCTAATAATAAATCTGGAAAACTGCAATGTGGGAAAAGAAATAATGGTGAATAATGAAAATATGCTGCATGCATGCATACAGCGAACCACTGCATCTTTTTTTAAGGAGTTTGCACAAAGTATGAGTTGCCTGTGACCTCCTTCCCAAGCAAATAAGGCTGCAGGTATATGTTAAGATGGGGACAGACGTACCTTCAGCATCTCCTCATGGATGCTGTAATGCCCATAAGAGCTAAAGTAGGCCTCGTCTTCTTCTTCTCTCAACTCAGCAATGGCCCCTGAGCGTGAAGGGCCACGGCTTGTGTCTGCATTCAGCACTAAACCTTGGGCCAATAATCTGGGGCAATGCAAACAACACACACACACACACACACACACATATATATATACATATATTAAGACAGTGGAAGGCTCGGTCAGTCCACCAGCACACGTGCACGTGCATGTGAGTGCTAGCTCAAAATCTTAACCACTGCAGTGGAATTTTACCCCATCACTAACTTCTATTGCCCCGCCTCTTTTTTTGCACCTCTATCCACTTCATTGAGTCTTTTAAACTGAACTCTATGCTGCACCCTGCTGGACACACTTATACATTACACATCTATTGGAGTTGCAGAGCTTACTCTCAGAGTGAGCCATTCTTTCAAATTAATTGGGAACTGAAGGTAATTTTTGTTTATTTATTTGTTTATTTTTAACTTTAAAAAAAATTCTTATGGCCAGTGCCATTATTGCTTGGTCAGGTCAGTTTAAACAATGATAATTTGGTTTTGGTTCTAACATGAATGAAGATCTGACCTAAAGAAGGGGGAAAAAAGTTTTGCAATGCATTTACTACGTTAACTGCCACTGATATTGGTTCTGGATTTTGTTCTTTTCATTAACCTTTTAAATTTTCAACTGATTTTCAAGCATCTTTGTGAGACCTTTCACAAACATCTTCAGCTCTATAGGAAGAATTTTTGGCATACCGTAACAACAGTTGACAATAATTAATTATATTAGGTTGGAAAAACAAAGGAGAATGTGTCTGCAGTCTGTGGGACAAGTATATTGTATCATTTAAAAAACTGAAATGTGAAATTCACATTGGTTATACTGTATGACACATTTCCAGGTCACAGTGGAAAATGTTCACAGAAGAATATTTTGTTCAAAACAACACTGAATACCATTATCTTATGAAAAACAATAATAATAAAAAAAATAGTGATTATCTTCTTTTGGATGAACCCATTCTTCCTTAATTTTTCTTAAATTAAAATTCCTTTAAAGGGGTAAAAGATATGCTTTTAAACATATGATGACTAAACCTATGACTAAAGAAAACAGAAAAAAACTTCAACATCCATAATGCACTGGATTCAATCTGACTGTCTGTGAGCAGGGATACAAAGATGCATAAATCCAATCTGAAGTTTTCCCCAGTGCCCTGGAACGGTCAAAACTCCACTGGATGACGTGTTTTTCAACTTCATACTAACAGGTAGGACATGTTTAAGACGGAATAAGCAACACTGTGAAAATAAATCACTCATAGAGTATAAATAATAACACTTATGTGCTCATACTTTGAGAAAAAGCACTGAAATCGAATGCATATGAAGAGTGAGGCTGATGTTATACTGACTTGAGTTTGTGCAGATCGTCCATGGCTCGGGCAAGGGCTTCCTCAGCTCTCTGAGCTCTGTCTTCAGCCTGTCTGGCTCTCTGAAGCAGAAGAGGCTCCTGATCACCAGCCGCGGGGCTCAACGACACATCTGAGCCTTCAGTCAACTCTTCAACATCTGACAAAATGTAAGCCAGTAGCACAAATGTGTTTCAAACACGTATGAAAGATTCCCATTTACACATGCAGTATGCTGCCATACCCTACAGTTCAGAAGTTCTTAAGGTAATAAGATTTTTATTTTGTTTTAAATTGTTTTTGTTTTGTTTTTTCTCACAAAGAATGCATTTAATTAATTATAAGTGATGCTAAAGACATTTATAATGTAACAAAAGATTCTGATTTCAAATAAATCCTGTTTTCGTGAACTTTCTTTTCATCAAAGAATCCTGAAAGAAAAACACTGTTTTCATAAAACACTTAAGCAGCATCATAACAAGAAATGTTTCTTAAGCAGTAAATCATTCATTTCAGAATGATTTCTGAAGGATCATGTGACACTGGTATATTAATATAGAAAACTATATTATCACCCAGTAATATAAAGATGGTCATATAGTACATTCTACTATACCTGCTTATGTAAAGCAATATATACCATATAGCAAATCTTGGCAGTGTGAATTTTATATCATTGCAAAATATAAACTGAAATATCATACAGCTCTATAGTACATACAAAGCTGTATATATATTATATCATTTAATAAAAACGATATATTACATTTTAAAATATATTAAAATAGACAAAAGCAGAATTTTGTCACAATATACAATAGTAATTCTCCTACCTATCAACAGTAATGGGTCATCTGGTAAAGCTGGTTTCATGTATTGATCACTGTCCCATGGCAATGGACCATTTGAAGCAAGCTCCAAACTCTCTGCAGAACATTTCTACAAAACACACACGGCTTATTCTCTTCAGGCGTCAAGTCATCGTATCACAAAAATACACTTGAAGTGTGAGTGTTAAGAAGATACTTACTGTAGTTCTAATGTAGTTTATCATCTTTATGTAGCCATAGTCATCAAGCCCTAGTGAGGAATGAAACCAGATGTATATTTAGAGACATCAGGCATCACTCGGCACACTGAGCAGTCTTAGGGTTGAAAAACTTACTGTGTTTGTGGACAAGACCTGGAATATCCACACCATGATCTGTCTTACAGTGTTGAACTGTTTCAGACACGGAGGTGAAAGTCCTGTTTAAAGGGAGACATACTTGAGTTCAAAACAAATCATCAGCTCATCTTTGCTAGTGCATGTCTTGAATTGTTAAACACACACACACACAAAACATTAGAGCCTTGATCAGTTTAGCTACTTTTAAATAAATATTAAAAATATGAATATTCAAAGTGTTCAGGTTATTATTGCAAACTTAACATTTATAATAGTTCAAGTTTATAAAATTCTTAAATCATT